>NC_056743.1:622084918-622174918 GCF_019279795.1 Protopterus annectens | reverse complement strand
ATACAACCAAACACCCTAATACTGGGTGATTTCAACTACCCTGCCATTAACTGGGAAAACTACTCAGGTACCAACACCTTTTCCCAGTGGTTCTTGGAATTCATAAATTTCAATGCCCTGGATCAACTAATCCATTGTCCCACCAGGGGCTCCAATATCCTAGACCTGGCCATTACCAACATGGGAGATAGATGTTCCACACCAGTGGTCACCCCCTCATTGGTTAGGTCTGACCATAAGCTAATCACCCTTGATATCCACATCCCACCCGCACCCCACAGTAAGGAAACCTCCGTAAAAAACTTCTCCAAAGCCAACTTCATGCTACTCAAGTCAAAAGTGACAAACTTCATGACACCCATGTAGATGGCCACTGAATCCTACACTAAGGCACTGTACGAGCACATCCACTCGTGCATGAATCGTGCCATCCCAAATAGAACCAAGATGCTCTCCTCAAAAAAAAGGAAGCCAATCTGGTGGTCCTCTGCCATAAACAAACTATACGACAGAAGGAAGAAACTGTTGCAGAAAAGAGGAAAATCCCAGGATGCAAAAAACTCCCTTACCAGCCTCAGTAAGAAGCTGAGATCCCTCATAAAATCCTCCAAAGCTAGTTACAAAAATAAAATTGGTAAAGATTCCAAAGACAACCACAAGGCATTCTATAGTTATGTCAAGAATCTAAATGGCAATGCTTATATCTGCTCTGAGCTACAACAGAATGGCATTAAATGTACTGATCACAAGGATATTGCCAATATCCTGGCAGATCGATTTAGTGCCAACTTCACCCCCTCTCACCCCCTAAAGGGCCCATCTCAGTACGAAAATATTGCCAAATTCCGGTAATCATGGCCACACAGGTAGAAACCACAGTCTCCAAAGCTAAGAATACAGCATCCATGGGACCAGATGACATCCCGGGCTGTCTACTACATGAACTACAAAATTAACTGGCACCTCACCTAAGTGTCATGTTTAATCATAGCCTCACCTCAGGCTTCATGCCCACTGAGTGGCACACAGCTACAGTTATCCCACTCCACAAGGGGGGATCCACCTTGGATCCCGGTAACTACCGTCCCATCAGTCTGACAAGCCTGATCTGCAAGGGCATGGAATGCATTATCATGGAACTTATAAACAAAGACTTTGACAACCTTCAAACACTGGACCCCACCCAGTTTGGGTTCGTGAAGGGCCAAGCTTGTCTCCTGAACCTGAATGACTTCTTCGAATCAGTTTCCAGCTCTGTGGACGAGGGCAAGGCGGTCCACACAGCCTATGTGGACCTTGCCAAAGCCTTCGACAACATCCCTCACTCTGGAATCATAGATAAACTTACTAAGCTGGGCATAAATCTCTATGTCACTCGATGGGTTGCCAACTGGCTTACTGACAGAACCCAGACTGTAAAAATAGCCAACTCCAAGTACAGTTCCAGACTGGTGAGAAGTGGAGTACCTCAGGGTTCAGTCCTGGGACAGCTCTTGTTTGGCATCTCCTTCTCTGAAGTACAAGCCAACACTAATGGACTCTGGATAACAAAGTTTGCAGATGACTGCAAACTGGTAGCCATTATTGAATCCCCAAGTGATGTTGATATTCTACAAAAGGGCCTTACAGAAACAGATGTTTGGTGCCAGAGCCATGGGCTCAAGCTTAATGCCAAGAAGTGTATAGTTATCCCCTTTGGGAAAAAACATGCACCCATGAACTACCACATAGGTGGCAGTACACTAAACACCAAAAGTGTGATGAGAGACTTAGGGACACAGGTGGACAGTGGTCTCACCTTCGATAACCACATCACCACAACATTCAGGAAATCCTTCTATGTGGCACACCTCATCACTAAGGGCTTTTCATCCAGAAAAAAGGAGGTCATTGTCCCACTGTACTCATCCCTCATTAGACCCATTATAGAGTACAACGCCCTGTTTGGTATGTACCTCACAAGACATCTGCAACAGCTGGAAAGGCCACAGAAATACCTCACTAAAAGAATCACAGGCCTAAAGCAGATGTCCTATGCTGACCATCTAAAAATACTCCAGCTATACTCTGTGGCATATTGTCTACTCAGATGTGATCTCTGCTTCACATACAAGGCCATGTCAAACCCTGAGC
The DNA here is from genome assembly GCF_019279795.1 of Protopterus annectens. Taxonomy (NCBI): domain Eukaryota; kingdom Metazoa; phylum Chordata; order Ceratodontiformes; family Protopteridae; genus Protopterus; species Protopterus annectens. Next base: position 622,172,785 of record NC_056743.1, on the reverse strand, counting down.
TGTTGGACATGCTCCACTTAAAAAAATCCCAATCCCTCAGAGCTACATGCTCCAGGGATCTAAACCTTGTCATCACAATGAACAAAACATGCTGGAGAGATACGTTCCTGACCCAGAGACTCCCCATACTCTGGAATAGACTGCCCATGCATGTGAAGCAGAGTGCCTCCTTGGCCCTCTTCAAAAGGAACCTAGACGATTGGATGGGAGATAGAAAATTCACCTTGGGGATCATGTCAGTCACCCTACTAGACAGGGGTCCAGGGAAGTAAATATTGTGGGAAGAAATATCCAGGGAATTGTTATGGCTAGGCTTGTATAGGCCCTAGGACCAGTAGCCTAGTATCAACCTATGAACTTATGAACCTAACTTTGTTGTAGCACCTTTTGATTTAATTGCATCATTCAGTCTTCTTGTGTACACACCTGCCATCAATTAAAGAGACTCTGATTTACCCCAAATAAGGTTCAGCTGTCCTAGCAGGAATTTCCTGACATTTACTCAGTTTCCTGCTATAGCAAAAGCCATGGTTCGCAGAGAGCTTACAAAGCATCAAAGGGATCTCATTGTTGAAAGGTACCAGTCTGGAGAAGGGTACAAAAAAATTTCCACAGCATTGAACACAGTCATCAAAAAGTGGAGAATATGTGGGACAACAGTGATGTTGCAAAGAACTGGACATCCCTCCAAAATTCATGAAAAGACAAGATGAAAACTGGTCAGGGAGGCTGCCAAGAGAACTACAGCAACACTGAAGGAGCTGCAGGAATTTCTGGCAACTACTGGTTGTGTACTATATGTGACAACTATCTCCCGTATTCTCCATATGTCTGGCCTATGGAGTAGGGTTGCAAGACAGAAGCCTTTTCTTACACAGAAAAACATCAAGGCCTGGCTAAAATTTGCAAAACAATACATCAAGTCTCCCAAAAGCATGTGGGAAAATGTTTTATGGTCTGATGAGACCAAGGTTGAACTTTTTGGCCACAATTCCAAAAGGTATGTTTGGCGCACAAACAACACTTTGCATCACCAAATGAACACCATTCCCATGGTGAAGCATGGTCTTGATAATATTATGCTTTGGGGTTGCTTTTCTTCAGCTGTAACTAGCGCTTTAGTCAAGGTGGAGGGAATTATGAACAGTTCCAAATACCAGTCACTTTTGGCCCAAAACCTTCAGGTGTCTGCTAGAAAGCTGAAGATGGAGGAATTTCACCTTTCAACATGACAATGACCACAAGTGTACATCCAAATCAACAAAAAAATTGATTCACCAGAAGAAGATTAAAGTTTTGGAATGGCCTAGCCATATCCCAGACCTAAACCTAATAGAAAATCTGTGGGATGACCTGAAGAGGACTGTGCACAAGAGATGCCCTCACAATCTGACATATTTGGAGCACTTCTGCAAGGAAGAGTGGGCAAATATTGCCAAGTCAAGATGTGCCAGGCTGATAGACTCCTATCCAAGAAGACTGAATGTTGTAATTAAATCAAAAGGTGCTTCAACAAAGTATTAGTTTAAGGGTGTGCACACTTATGCAACCAGCTTATTGTATGTTTTTTATTTTTTATATTTTTCCCCTGACAGATTTGTTTGTTTTTCAATTGAATTGTACAGGTTATAGGTCACATTAAAGGTGGGAAAAGTTTTGAAATGATTTATTGTGGTCTCATCATTTACATCACAAAAACCTGGCATTTTAACAGGGGTGTGTACACTTTTTATATCCACTGTGTATGTATATATATATATATATATATATATATATATATATATATATATATATATATATATATATATATATATATATATACATATATATATATGTATATATATAGACATATATATATAGAGAGAGAGAGAGATAGAGAGACCGCGAGAGAGAGAGAATGCATTAAAGGAACAAATGGGTGACTGGCCAACACTCCAGTATTCACCAAACCAATTCCTGCACTCATATAGTGAGGAAATAACTTGTTTAATAAACACCAAGTAATCAAAATATTCCCACAACAGACTCAGGGTTTCAGCAAGAAGGCTTTCCTCAGTGTTGTGGCAAAACCCCACATGAAACATTTAAATACAGTCATTGCTTCTTTCACCAAATCAAAGCCTGAATAGACTGATGAGCATATAAACTTCTGTAGAAAACTGTTTGCCCACCATCTTGTGGTTAAATATAATTACTACAATTGTAAAAAAAATCTTTGTTTCCTATAATCATTACTGAACATATACAAAAATATTTGCTTATACAGTAAAAGAAAATATTAAATATTGTCAGTAAATATCAACATTCTTCATTTATACTGGGTTTTAACAAAACACCTAAATTAGCAATTCATTTTCTTTCCAGATGGCTTAAAATTGCATGTTTAAAAGACTTCATAATGTCACCCAACACTAAATCTATACCAAGAAAAGAGAACTTGTTAGTAGTGTGTTATAGTTGACGTTTATACAAAGGACTGCATTCTGTCATTTTATATCATTTAAATGTATAGACAAATGAAATTTCCATGGCATAGAAGTTTGACCAACATAAAATTGTCACAATAGAATATAGGCATATATACAATCCAAGATGTAATCAGTCCTACTAATAATTAATAATTATTAATAAGTAATCAAATCCCATATCTCAAAAATCTGAGTAGCATTGACAGAAGTGAAATGGTTGGGCTTAAACACACTTGAACAATACACGCAACTACCACATGGTTCACAACCCCACAAGCCCTGTTCAACTTGACATGGTTTGTTCACATGTTTAAAGCTAGAAAATTGTTGTTCCAATGATTGCTATTCTGAGATCCAAAAATACACCTCTTTTCCAACTTTCCTTCAAAATATTTACCAGTACTCACAATGCCTCAGTATTTCTGTATGATTTCCTTGATTCTGTATGTGTTGGACCATAAGTTAATATAAATGTAGATTTATGTTCTTCTATTCATCCACGTGATCTTTATATTTAAGTATATCTTCTCTAGACAATTTTGAGTATCCATCTTAATGTATAAAACTTTATCTTGATCATGCCCCCTTTGGGAAAAAGAAACTAACCAAGTCTTAGCTTTCCTTATCATAACTTTCATAATCACTACAAATTATTTTAGCCTTAAAAACTGTGACTTGAGAATGTTCTTCATTATATGTTTTAGATTATCCACACATAATAGCAAATTTCTGTGGTATGGTTTTCTATAAATCGTAGTCTCAAGAGAACCATCTTCCAATTTTTTTTATCTGAACATCCAGAAATTGTGCTACATGTTGGTTACACTGAACATCAAACTTAATGCCAAAAATGTTAGAATTTAAGAAAGAAACAAAACTACTTAACAGATTTATATCCCCTCCCATACTAGCCAGTAGTCATCAAAGTAACAAAACCAGGAATCTATAAAACCAAAAAAACATAGCTCTCATCCTTCCGTGTCCAAAATGAGGAACACTAGCCCTCATAATGTGGAACAAATGGGCAAAATGTGGAACACCTACTAATGGCTTACTAACAACTTCAACTAGGAAGGTCATAGGATGGTTAAAATATGCTGGTTTTACTTATAAGCAAGATCTTTTAATGAATTAATATGATTAATATCTTTTTACAATGGATTTCACTCAAACAAATTCCTAATACTGAATGTATGACAGAGTCTTCCAATGTGGAACTTTGAGGGAACTTCGAGGAACATGAACTTTTTAAGACCCCAAATGAGATACGTTCCTCGTAATGAGGTACACTTGAGATGTATGCAAAAAACTATTGTCCCAGTTCCATAAAATGTCTTCCTCTAAGAAACCCATAAAAATGTCTGCGTATATCAGGGCAAAATTAGTCCCCATTACATTATGATTTATTTGTAAATAACAGGATTCTTGTATGTTACAACAAGTCCACAATAAATTCATTAAACTTCAGTTTACATTGACCGTACATCTCCAAGAAATGTCTAACTGCTTCTATCCCACCTGTATGTGGGATACTGGTATAAAGGGCATTCACATCCAAAGTTACCAAATAAGCCCTGTTACTCACCATTTTCCCCTAGAATACATTCAGAATTTGGGTAGTATCTTTATGTCTTGCTTGAGTGAAGGACAGGATGGGTTTTAAATAATATTCTAAAAAAGCAGATGCTGGTTCTATTGAAGAGCCTCTTCCTGAGGTCTACTTGGTGGGGGACAAATATTCTTATGTAGTTTATGAAAAAAATAACTATATTTTTGTTTTGGAATATCCAGCTTAAGTTCCCCCCTCTATTTATTATAGATTATTCCACTTACAATTGCCTCTGTCAAAAAAGTGTCAAACTGTTATTTAAATGGGGGGAGGGGTGAATGAACATAGGGAAATACATTTTCCGATCAGATAGTTGTCTGCTTCTTTTAAATAATCCTTTGTGTCCCACATAACTACTGCCCCCTTTTCTATTACTTTTAGAGAGTGTAATGCTTCCCTTTCTTCTTCTGTCAAATGAGAAAACTGTTTTTAAACAGTGTAGCCTCTTTTTGTAACTGGTCATTCAAAACCATGTTCTCAAAATTCAGCACAGAAGCGTGATATGCTGGATTAAACTCAGACTTTCTAAATCAAAAAAAAAAAAAAAAACTTTCACTATCCAGCACAGAATGATGTGTGGACTTGTGGGATTGTGTATCATTTGGTAACTGTTTGTATTGTTCAAGTGTGGTTAAGATCAAATATTTTACTTACTACTCAAACCTTTGGGATAAGGGGTTTGATTACTTGCACAACATCTCAGATTGTATATATGGCTATATGCTTTCTCACTTTTTAATTTCTCCAAGACATTTGGGTTTCTAATATGATGGTAATGGACCCCATTCCTAAGTCAAAGTATGATTAAAGTTCTCAAAACTGCTATTGTTTCACTCTTCAATTTTAGCCAGAAGTGCTCTTCGCAGCACTCGCAATGTGCCCAGAAATAACTCCTGCAATTCATACGGAGTTACACGTATCGGTAACATATCTAAATACAAGTCTAAATTCTTTTTCCTATTATTATTAGAACTGCCTGGGTATCCTTCTTCCACATTGCCCTCATTTCTGCATGCAGATTCTGGTATTTTATGACTTTGTGGCTTCCTGTATGTAAGACACTGTAATCACTCGTAACAATTTCAGTGGTTAATGCTACTTTTGTTTTCTTTTCATGGACTACTATATCTGTTTTTTTAACTATTGGTAATGGGTGATCCCATATGATATAAACCATCATTTTCTTTCATGTTTTGTGGCTGCTGTTTCTAATGCTTCTCAGCTACTTCAGTATTATAATGTCTGCACAATCTCCAATGCAGCAGTCTTGCTACCTGATTTTATCTGCTTCTGGTTTGATTTCCATCCTTGCCTGTCACTGATATGTTTCTGATAAACTAAGCAGGGAAATCATCTTAGACTTGTTTTTTCTCATGTTTTGAAACTTTCTTTACGTTAGGATCTTGTGAGGTCAGCAGATATGTATGCAGTCCAATGATTGCAGATCTATACATATAATCAATTTTGAGGAGGGCCACATCTCCTTCAGAACAGGGAATATGTAATGTTGGTATACAGTGATTTTTATAAATCATTTGATAAGCATGAAGTCTTTGTTCCTAGATGTCAGAGCTGTTTTCAGTTTTAAGTCTTCTAAAGTATTCCTTACTAAATTTTATTTGCATTTGTTCGTGTTTTATTGTTGATCCTTTATCAATTCCCAAATATTTTATACACTCCCTCTTGCTCAACTTATTTTATATCACATTCCTGTCTCAAACTGATGTTTTCTTGGTGCTGCAGTTTTCTGCTTTAAAAGTTGTTTTTACACATTTATCAAGACCAAATGACATTCTTGTATCATCTGAGAACGTTTTGAAAACTTGCAGTTGTGCTTTCAGTTCCTCACCTGATGAGCTATACAGTTTTAAATCATCCACAAAAAGAAGATGCAAAGTCTTTACATTGTTGTTCCCTGAGATCCAAATTGTAGCCATGACCTAATCTGCTAAGTAGACAGCCTAATGGGTTAAGGGCAAGACAAAAGAGCACTGGTGACAGAGAGCCACCTTGGAATATCTCCCTTTGAATTTTTATCCCTGCAATAATAATTTGCCCTTTATCATGGCTTAACTGCAAAGTGGTCTGCCACTATTTCATGGTCACTTTAATGTAATTGATCAGTGTAGGGTGTATCTTATACATTTTTAAGCAATCTTCTATCCATGAATGTGGGTACCATCAAATGCTTTTTTGTAGTCCATCCATGCCATACTTAGATTCTACCCCATTTTACAATTCTCCATTATGACGTTATTTAACAATAAATGATTCTTTGTTCCATATGCCTTACTTCTGTTACCCTTTTGTTCTATTGCCATGCCTATATACCATTGTGGCAGTTTTTATGTTTGTCAAACTTCTACATACATACACACACATACATACATACATACAAATATTTCAAGCATGGGCATTAATGCCCTTCTAGCCTGTCAATAGACCAAAACACTTGTTCCCATAATAAGTGTCCAAGCTGTTCTTAAAAATATCTAAACTAGTACTTGCTTTAATGTAATTTGGTAGTCTGTTCCATGCATCAGCTGCTCTCTCAGAGAACCAATTAGTACACTTTTCATTCTTGTAGAATCTTTCACATAGCTTGTCTGATGATTCCTTACTACTTTTTGATAATCCCAAACATTCCCAGAGGTAGCTGTCTCTAAATGCTCTATATATCTGAATAAGATCTATTAAATATCTATAAGAGACACAATATAAGTTCAGATATTTTAGTCTTTCATAATAACGTAAATTTCCACATTCATAGATGCCCTTGGTATATCTCTACTGCACTCTTTCCAATTTACTCATGCTTGTTTTCTTATAAGGTTTCCATATTGTTATTCCATACTCAAGTTTGGGTCTAATGTATCTAACAAACAATGACTTCATCATTTCTGATTTCCTAGCATTTATTAATCTTTTTATACAAACTATAGTTCTATAACTATAATTACCCAATTGGTTGATATGATTAGAAAAACTTAAAGCTGGATCGACCCATGTACCCAGGTCCTTAAACGAATCTACAGTTTCAATCACTTTGTGCTGTACTAAATATTCATCTTTCAGTTTGTGTCCCAAATCTCATATTCTTAGTTTTTGGTGTATTTATCAGCATCTTATTCTCCTGTGCCCAAATGGTGAATTTAGTCACGTTATTTTGCAGACATGCCTTACCTGTAACACATGTAATCTGTTTACTCAGTTTCAGGTCATCTGCATATAGACTGTAGAACAACTCAAATAAAAAAAAGTTAGGTCTGAAAGATACAATCTAAACAAGTCCTAAGAAAGAACCTTGAAGGACATCCTGACCATAAGCAATAATTTCACCTGTCCAATTACTGTATGATACTCCCTCAGTGCTGAACTCCACCCTGACCTTCTTATTTGGGGGGTTTGCAATACCTTGGAAGCAGACGACTTTGCATGGGATATAGTGTACAAAATCAATGTATTGAATTGTTAGCTATATTAGTGGTTATTACTGTTTTAAATGGCAAAATGTGTTTTCTTATATCTGTGTATTTCTGATGCAGACTAACAGAACAAGACAAATCAAAAGCATGGCTGAGATACTTTATATGGTGGCAGGGCTGGGAGTGCAGTTTAAAATAGAACTAAACAAGAAAAAGAAACAGAAATGGACCAGAAAATGTATAAAACGCAGGTAGGAAAGGAGCAACTAAACCCAGTATATAAGAATGAAAAAGGTTTTGGGGAATGTAAATGGACTGGATAAGAAAGTGATGGGCTTGCTGAAGAAAATTACCATACATGAAAGGACACATCTAAATGTGGCTGAGCATGATAAATGGGGGGGGGGGGGGGGTCCAGTTAGAGAGTTTTAGCTTCCACCTTCCATAATGTTAAAGAGTTGGGATGGCATCTTGCAAAGTAATGCATTGCAGCTTCGACCGGTGTAGAATAATTTGGGTGAAGAGAGAAAGTTTTTTACTGTATAGATGTTCTGGGAGAAAAGGCTGACCACAATAACTAGTTTCTATCCTCTTTGGAGGAATTTAACAGGATGTGTATGGACATGATGGGCTATTAATATGGGCAGGTGATTTTAACTTGGTCATTAGTTGCCAGGATGTACGACGTAGCCCAAGGTCTTTACTAATTAATAAGGGTAAATATTTCTTCTTACTTATAATGTTGATGGGGACGAAATGATTTGGGGAAATAGTATACGGAACAGGTGCTGTACTTTTTATGTCCTAGCTGCTGGTATTTGTTCCAGAATTTACAGATTTTGTTTTCCTAAGGAAGATGCACATCACTAAAGAAGTTTTCCTATAATTCTCTCTGACCATAATCATTTGATAGTAACTATACGTGGAAATAAGAGGGACAAGAATGGGCAGTTGCAGCTCCTGAATAAATGTAGTAAAGCTTTAAAATTCCAAAAATTGTAGCAATTTACCATACTAGACCTTTTATTGAACTGGACAACAAAGGTTTGGTGACTGGGTGGGAAAAATTAAAGTATGAATGGAAAGAAGTTTTCCAATCTTACACAAGAAAGAAGAAAGACGGGACCCACCTGAATTCATTAACAGAGTGGTTGAAGTATGTACAAAATAGTCTAGCAAGTGGTAAGAAGTGTCTGGAATCAGACGTCAGAGAGACACAGGAGATAGACAAGTCCTTGGAGGAAGAAAGAGAAAAAGAAATGGGGTGGGTGGAATAAGAGGAAAAAGAAAGAAAGAAAGAAAGAAAGAAAGAAAAAAAAATCAAATGCATGGCAGTGAGAGGATACCTCTTAGGAAACTCAAAAAAAGTGCAATGCACAGCCATGTTTAGAGTGAGGCAAAACAAAGCAGATGCTAGCGAAGTGATAATATTACAAGCAATCCAGGAGCAGTACTAAACAATTTTTCAGCACTAATTACAGATAGATTCATGATATAGTAGAGGGGAACAAACAGATAAATACTTACACAAACTGACTTTCCCAGTGATACTTCAGGATCGTGCATACAGATTGCTGCAGCCTATTAGGATAGAGGAGTTGGAGACTAGTATATCAAAAGGGAATACCTCTGGATTAGATGGGATGGATTAGATGGGCTCCCCCTAGAATTGTATTTACATGGGGGAGAGCCACTCTGAGCAAAGGTTTTATTACTAATGAATGAAGTCTTAAAGAGGCAGCAATCTTGATCTTTCTAAAACCTGGGAAAGCTCCTATAGTACTTAAACACATACTCCTTATCGTTTCACTATAGCATCTCTTCTCTAACTCCCAACATATTGCTATTTTAACAGATGTAAATATTGTACATAGTGGTTTCTTTTCTTAAATAGTTTTTTCTATTGTATATTAACAATTCCTTTGTTTTTAGCATGTTTGTTTATTTTATGTTATTTTTATTTTTTCCACTTGATGTGTATTTACATGTGTGTTAGGAAACTAGTTAGCATTAATAGTTAAAGTCTTTGTCCTCCATGCACAAGGTACATCGTTCGATCCTGACCTCTGGCCAATGCCTGTATGGAGTTTACATGTATTCTCTGTGGGGTACTTCCCACCTCCTAAAAACATTCTCACATGCTGAGTGTTTCCTCCTCAAACTCACCCAAGAATGGAACTGTGAGCAGTAGCACAAACTCTAGATGGTACCTCTAGGGGATGAGATGTATAAGGCATCTGGATTGGGCATCGACTGATGAGCAGAATCCTCAAGATAAGACACCGCTGATCACGGACTGTGTACCATGTTAGGGTTAGACTCTTGAGTGTGTAAGAACTGGCTCTGGGTAATGTGGTTATATTGACTAATGTCAACAAATGGGCTTGGGTATTTGCCATGATAAGTGGGTTGAGGACCCAGCCTACTCCGACTTGCACAAGGGACCCATTCTAATGGTGGGAGGGGTCTGTGTGCCCTTACTGGCCACTGTGTGCCTGCCATAAAGCCCAGCAGCCCTGGGCCAATAAGCTAGTGGTCACCTGGTATCTAGTTGCCCATCTTGTATTACTTGGGATAGCTAAACTTATAGACAGCTAGATGCAAAATCAATCAACCTGCCAAACATCAACTAAGGATTTCCACTCCCATTATAGAGAGCAGCCTGGAAGTGGGTGACATGATAGTAAGTAGGAGGCTGGACATCCTATGGATCCAGGAGACAAGGAGGAAGGTAGCGCATCAAAACCACTTGGCTTGGGATCCAGAGTCACTATTCAGGAGGACAGACTAGAAATGGTGTGGGAATTGTGGTGAGGGATAGGCTTCAGAAGACAGCGGGGGATGTCATCAGAATTAGTGAGAGACTCATGGCAATCAGACCAGTGTAAAGATAGGGAACTCATCATAAATCTCAGTCTACGTCCCACAGCAGGGTTGTAACAATGAGTAAAAGAGTGCATTCAAACAGCAGATACAGGGCCTACTGCATAAAGCAGGGCAACATGAATTAGCATCGATAAAGGGTGACCAAAATGTACATATCAGGAGAGACAGAACAGGAACTGAGGACTGCATAAGTCCACATGAGGAAAAAGGAAGAAGAGGCCATTCTTGACTTCTGGGTGGCAAATGGCTTGATGGTGAGCAGCACATGGTTCAGCAGGTGAGACGATCACAAGTTCACATAAAAGAGTGGCCAGCATGTAACTCGGGCAGACTTCATCCTAGTAAGGAAAGGCAATGGGGTATAATCAGTGTATCTATGTCAGTTGATCAAAAAACACATTGTCAAAACCCAAATAGTCTAGACTATATGACTGACAATGCAGTTAATTGAAAAATTATCACAAAATTAAACAACAACCTTCAACAACACAAACAAAGTTTGTGCAGGGGGTAACCCCCTGACAATTATTTATACAAACTCTGATACTGAAATAGAGTGGGAAAAAGGGCAAATTATTTGATCATTACTGTACCTAATCTCAGTCAGAATGGTTTGAAGAACCAAATTATTGACAATATGGTCTCAGCCATATGGGTTTCGACAATTTGGTCCTTTGATAAATTGACATAGATCCAAATCAGTGACTGCAAAATCATCCCCAGTGAAACAGTCGGTCCACGGCATAAACCACTGATTGCCACAATCAGATGCAAGAAGTGGTCACAGAAGGCTCTTAGGTCAACAGACATTAGACTGAAGACCTGGATGTTTCATAGAGAGAAAGCATAAGAGTTCAAGGAATTACTCAGGGTACTAGAACCTCAGGAAGAAGAGAAAATAGGTGGAGCTGAAGTAGAATGGCAGCACCTCAAAAAAAGAAGTTTTACCATAACGTTCCATCTGTATTGTTGATCCTCATCCACTCATTACGTATGGGTTACGGTTCTGATATCGGAACCGAGCTGCCATATACCAAGCTTGTGCCAGCGATAAATTCTCGAGCTAAGCAATCTCTTACCCATAATCCCCCTCTCCCTGTTACCTCAGATTGAGTTTGCAAGTCAGGAAAAGATAGAGGCTATCTCTGGTCAAATGGCCTAAAGAGAAGAATGGTGAGATCCACTAGAAGCCATAGGAGGGGGAATGAGGGAGGGTCGTAATGAGTGGACGAGGATCAACAATACAAATGGAACGTTATGGTAAGACATAACTTCTTTATCTGATATTGTTAATCCTCGTCCACTTCCTTATGTATGGGACAGAGTCCTCAGCTACCTCTATTCCTGGGAGGCTTTCATGGAAGGACATTCCTGAGCACCATAGAACCAAAAGATGCTCTTCCCCTGGAGGCCAAGTCCAACTTGTAATGATTGATAAAGGTATGAGGAGTGGCCCAAGTTGCAGCTGCACAGATGTCATGTAAAGAAGCTCTGGCATGGAACGCAGCAGAAGTTGCCACTGACCTTGTTGAATGAGCCTTGATGGTAGTTGGCAAAGAAGTATTGTGTACCGAATAAATACGGGTCACAGTGTCTTTTAACCATCTAGCCAATGTGACCTTAGCAACAGCACATCCTAATCTAGATCCAGAAAAAGCCAAGAATAACTGGTCTGATTTATGGAAAGATTTAGTCCTTTGCAAACAGAAACGGAGTTGTCTGTGTACATCTAGAGTATGTAGGCAGTACTCTCCCTCATTAGAATGATCAGGAAAAAACACTGGCAATTCAATGGTCTGATTAACAGACATTTCAGAAATGACTTTTGGCAAGAAGGAAGGGTTAGTTCTTAAGGATACCCTGTCTGGATGAAAAATCAAGTATGGACTCTTTGTACATAGGGCCTGAAGCTCAGAGATACATCTGGCAGAAGTAATAGTGACCAAAAACAAGGTCTTCCACGACAGATATTTGAGGTTGCATGAAGCAGCTGGTTCAAAAGGGGGCAATGTCAGAGCTTGAAGAACTAAAGATAAATCCCAAGGTTGAATAGGTTCCCTGAAAGGGGGTTTCAGATGATTCACACCCTTTATGAAGGCTTTACATAACTTGTGAGACATGAGGGAGGAGTCTTGGACATTCTCGTGGAAATTAGAGATCGCAGCCAAATGTACTCTAATGGTAGATGCTGACAGCCCCGATTGAAATAGGGTGGTTAGATATTCGAGTACCATCCACACCAGTGCTGAAAAGAGATCAATTTCCTTATCTTTCAGCCAACAGGTAAATCTTTTCCATTTGCCTAGATAAGTCATTCTAGTGGAGGGCTTATGAGATGCAATAAGAATGTCCCGTACTTGTAAGGGAAGATCATTTTTCCTGGCAATCAAGGGAATTGGAGGAGCTAAGCTGTGAGCTTCAGACTGTGCAGGTTGGGGTGAACCAGATTCTGCGGATGGGAGATCAACTCCGAGGTTGGATGAAGAATCCATGGTTGATCTAGCAGGTGAGGAAACAGAAAAGAGAACCAAATCTGATGAGGCCAATATGGAGCAATAAGGATCACTTTCCTCTTCAATCGACAGGCTTTCTTTAGAAGCTGGGGAATGAGGGGAGTGGATGGGAAGGCATAAAGAAGACCCAAGGGCCAATCGTGAACTAGAGTGTCCCTGGGTGACTGTCCTGGAGGGGGAATCAGGGCAAAGTAGTTGCTGCATTTGAAGTTGGTTGGGGATGCAAAGAGGTCGCAGCATGGATGGCCCCAATGGTGGAAGATCTCCGCCGCTATGAGAGGATTCAGGGACCACTCATGAGGTTGAAGAATGCACCTGCTGAGTCTGTCTGCTATCACGTTGGAACTCCCGGGAATGTGCGTTGCTAGAAGAAAGCGGTTGGTAGCCATCGCCCATTGCCATATCCTCATGGCCTCTCGACAGAGGGGGTAGGATTTGGTTCCGCCCTGTTTGTTGATGTACCAGACTATCGCCATGTTGTCTGATTGTATCGCAATTGTCCCTGATGGCAGCAAAGGATGGAATGCCTGCAACACCAGAAGCACCGCTCTCAGCTCTAAAACATTTATATGCAGATGGGCCTCCACTTCGGACCAAGTGCCTTGGACTGTCTGACCCTGACATAGTCCTCCCCACCCCATCAGGGATGTATCCATGGTCACTGTAGCCTTGGGCTGCTGAGGGGAGTAGGGGTGAGACCATTGTGATGGTTTGTGGTTCAACCACCACTTTAGATCTTGTTTGCATCTCTGAGTTATGTGAATCTTGGCTGAAAGGGAAAGCTGGAAAGGATACCATTGGGTGAGCAGTAGCCATTGTAGAAGCCTCATGTGAAACCTGGCTAAGAGGACAATGGTGATGCAAGCTGCCATGGAGCCCAACAGCTGCAGGATCGAGTGAGCTGTGAATTTTTCCATTGAGAGAACTGGTAACAGGTGCTGTCTGATTCTTGATATTCTGTGTTCTGGTATGGACGCTCTGCAAGTTTTTGAATCCAAAATGACCCCTATGAATTCTGTGGACTGAGAAGGGGTGAGATTGGATTTCTGCCCGTTTATTGTTATGCCCAACTTTTCAGTAGTATTGAGAGAGTATGCCAGGGCTTCCTCCAATATGTGTCTGGTGGGGGCGGAGAGGAGCCAGTCATCTAGATATGGAAAAACATGAAAACCTTGAAGTCGCAGGTGAGCTGTGACAACTACCATGCACTTTGTAAACACTCTAGGGGCTGTAGAGAGTCCAAAGGGCAGTACTCTGAACTGGTAATGACTGGCTCCCGCACAAAAGCGCAGAAATCTTCTTGATGGTCTGTCCACCTTTATGTGGTAGTACGCATCCTGAAGATCTGTCGAGCACATCCAATCGTCTTTTTCCAAGAGAGTAATGACAGACTGTATAGTGACCATCCAAAATTTTTGCACACTCACAAATTTGTTTAGCACACTAAGATCCAAAATTGGTCTCCAGTCCCCGGTTTTCTTTGGCACCAAACATAGTCTCGAGTAGAATCCAGATCCTATCTGGTCTATTGGGACTACTTGGATGACTCTTTTGTTTAGAAGCTTTGTAATCTCTAGAGCTGCTTCTTCCCTTTGACTGGGTGGCACGTCTGGAAATCTTGATGGAGGGACAGGACAAAGTTCGAAGGGGATCTTGTAACCTCTGGTTATTATCCTTTGTACCCAAGAATCATTGGTAATGGTTAGCCAGGCAGAAGGGTACAAAGAGAAACGTCCCCCAACTACTTCCAGAGGAAAGAGGTTGGGCCACTCTTCAGGAGCGCTGGTAGGATTGCCTGGAGAAGGAATCTCTGGAACCCTGATTATGTGGACCCCCTCTGCCCAGAAAGGGTTGTCTTCCCCTAGGGGAAAAATCGGCCTGTGTGTCACGGAAAGGACCCTGAGATTTTCTGTACCACATCTTTCCACTCTTTTTGTTTCTGGAGAAAGCATGTTGGGGGGAAGAATAACGGACACCTACGGCAGACAGGGTCTTACCGTCCTGTTCACACCTGGTCAATGTAGTTTTGACTTTGGGTCCAAACAAGGAGGAGGACTCAATGGGAGCATTGAGAAAGGAAGCCTTGAAGTGTTCTGCAAAATTACACAAGCGCATCCAGGCATGTCATCTCAAAACAATGCCTGAACTCACTGCTCTAGCCGCTCCTTCTGATGCGTGGGACACCAAGCACATGGAGGACTTTGAAACTGATTCAGTAGTGGCCAACTGAGAGGCCATTTTGTCACGGACCTCATCAGACACGGCATCTGCCAAAGTTTCAGAGAGCTCAGATACTAGGTCTCTTTGAAGCCTGGTGAAGTGTGCCATATAATTCAAGGACCTGATAGCAAAGGTCACTCATGCAAAAGTGTGCTTCCCTATCCAATGCCCTGGACTCTTTGTTGGGTGGATGGACAGTCTGGCTTTCCTCTTCTGCCAGGTCTTTCTTAGTTGCAGCTGCCACCACCAGAGCATCTACAGGGAGACCTTTAGACCAATGAGGTTCAGAAGCAGGGGGGGACAAAATTTTGTCTGGCCTCTGAGGAATTGCCTCAACAGTATCAGGGGTCTTCCATGCACGCTGCACAATGAGTCAGACCAGTTCGTCTGCAGGTGGGGTAACCCAGGAGGTAGGGGGCTGGGCGCAAAAAGCCTGCAGGAACACAGACTCCTCAGAAGTTGGGTTAGAGGACTGCCATTCACCTCTCTGATTAAGGATTTCAAGGGTATCACCAAAAGATACATCAGAAGGTGAACGAGGGGACCCTTCCCTATCATCAAAGTCTGTGTCTCCAGTGAGAGACTCCTCAGTGGAGTCCATATGCTTCCTCTTGCATGAGGAATTCCGATGAACTTCCTCAGAGGGAGATGCTGGGGAAGACAACACCAAGGTGGTATCCTGTGGGAGTATATCCTGAGACCTCTGCACCCGGTGTCCACTAGAAGCGACCTGTGTACATAGTGGTCCAGAGGAGGACGGTGAGATAGTAAGCACAGTATCAGCGGTATACACCAAGGCTTTCTCCATGATTTGGAAGGCAGGCCCACTAGAAAAGGGGTGACTGCCCAAGGGGGAAGTCACCTCTTCCCTAAGTGATCCAGCCTGACGACTGGGAGTCCCAGGATGGCTTTGAAAAGTCAAATCCTGGGTCATAGCAAAGTTTTTCTGCCAGAAAAGCAACTGCGGCTCCTTAGAGAGATCCATAAAGGGAACCATAGAGGGGGAAGACTGTGCTATGTCAATAGATTTCAAGGGAGAAGGATAGGTCTTGAGAGGTGAAATTCCTCTGGCCAAAAGCACTTGATCCACAAGTCGCAATACGTCATGTTGGGAGAGGCTTCTGGTAGATCTCACAGAAACAGCTGAGGGGGAACAGGTCTATCTAGAGATGCAGGCAGGTCGGTGCCCATCTCAGTAGACTGCACTGAAAACAATGGTGACGTAAAGGACTGCACTACAGGTGTCTGCACCGAGGAAGTCATCGGTGCCGATGTAATGGTCTGCACCGACGGAAAGATCGGTGCCAAAGTAGTTGTCGGTACCGAGGTTGGAACCGATAAAATAGTAAACAAGGACTGGGCTGTCGGTTCCAAAACAATGGTGGTCTGCGCCGACTGTGAGGTCAGTGCCAGTAAAGAAATCTGAACTGAGGGGCCCCTCGGTTCCAATACAGCAAAGGACATCGGTGCCATAGACATACGTGGTGCCGAGGACTTTTTCGGAGCTGAAGATCTAGGCGCCGAAGGTGTCAGATCCGAGAGGGTCAGATCCGAAGCAGAAATCTTTGCTTTCTTTCTTGGTTGATGAGAGTCCCCAGCTGGGGACGAAGGAAAAGATTTAGCCTTAGAAACATCCTCAGACTTCTTTTTATGGGATCTTGGAAGGATTGAGTCCTCCGACCCAGAAATAGCCTCTGAAAAGGGAGACTTTAGTAACCCTTTCAACAAAAGTTTGTTTTTCCTCTCTATCAGTGTCCTGTTGGAAATATTCTTACAAATCCCACAGGGTGGGTCAACAGTTAAGTGAGGCACACCTAAACAGAAAACACACAAAGAATGTGCATCTGAAGTAGGTAGTTTATGTCCACAATCATAACATCTTTTAAAACCAGTACTACCTTTTTTATCTGTCATGTTAAAGGAAAGGCAAATACCAACAATAATACAAAAACACAAAATTACTCAAAGGAAAGAAAGGAAAGGCTATCTACCAACTATGGTAATCAACTGATACCTTACATTAGATAAAAAGGGGGAAAGTGACTAAAAAATTTTTACTGAAAGAAAAGGGAGCCGCTAAATGTGATAAGGTAGGAGAGATCAGAAAATCAACTTTTCTGAGAGAAAAAGTCCTTATTTTGAAATAAAAGGACAAAAAAAGGTTTCACTTAACTCAAGAGCAACAGCCTGACACAACCTGATGGCGACGTGGCAAACGAAATCTGGGGTAACAGGGAGAGGGGGATTATGGGTAAGAGATTGCTTAGCTCGAGAGTTTATTCCTGGCATGAGCTTGGTATATTGCCGGCTCGGTTCTAATATCAGAACCATAACCCATATGTAAGGAAGTGGACGAGGATTAACAATATCAGACCAGCATGTGTGAGAACTATAGAACAGATATACAGCTGAGCCTGGTATGGAAGTAAAGCACATAAGAAAAGCTGGCAGTGGAATGCAGGAGTCCAAATAGCCATCAAATGAAAGAAGCAGTGCAGGAAAAAGTGTGAGGTAGTAAAGATGGAACAGGCTAGGGAGAAATACTTGGCTAACAAAGAGGCTAAGAGACAAGTTGCAATAGCAAGGAACAAGGCATCAGAGGCACTCTACCAACTTCTGGAAAGTGACTCAGTAGGTGGCACAAAGAAACTCTATTAGGTTGCAAGGCAAAGACAGAAAGATAAAGAAGATAGTCAGACATCCTTCATAAGGGATACCAGCAACAGCCTGCTCACCAGTCCACAGGACATCAAAGGCAGATAGAAGGAGTATTTCCAGCAGCTTCTGAATGAAGAAAACCCCAGAGAAGCTGTACTGCCCCAGACACAGCCTACCATGAGTCAAGAAGACAAGCCCACCCTAGAAGAAGTAAGAACAGCACTAAGGAAGATGAAGTCAAGGAAAGCAGCAGGGTCAGATGAGGTTATGGCAGATACTGATAAAGATGCTGTATGAGATGGGGAGGAATGGCTCTTGAGGGTACACATAGCAGGGTGGTAAGAAACATGTATCCCAGGTGACCAGAGAATAAGCACACTAGTATCAGTGTTCAGGAACAAAGGGGGCATCCACATCTAAGGGCAGAATAGAGGTATCAAACTCCTGTTACACTGCATGGAAGTCCCGTGGAGGTTGACTGATTAACTGAATATGTAGAGCAGTATAAAGTAAGATGAAAGATGAGCCGTTCGGATTCAGATCAGGAGCAGCAGAAATGACCTGATGTCTGCAGTGACACAGCTGAGAGGAAGATAGCGATGAGGAAAGGATCCAATTGGACAGTCCTAGGCGTTGAGAAAGCACATGACAAGGTCCCAAGAAAGCTAATTTAGACAATACAGTGGTGGTTCTGAAGTCTCAGAAACATTGGTAGAATTAGTGTAGGCTAAGGAAAAGAAACCAATGAATCAAGTAGGGACAGTATTCAGTCTCACACAAGGGTTCCTAGTCAGAGTGGGAGTGCTTCATGGTTCAGCTCTGAGCCCACTGCTATTCATACTGCTGACGGACTACATTAGCAAACAGGTCGGGCAGATACATCTACAAAATTGCAGTAAGCAGACAATATGGCATTACATGCAGACTCTCAGCAAGACCTTCAGCACAGGACAGGGGAATGGAATACAAAGCTGAAGGTAAGTGGGATGAAACTGAGTACAGACAAGACAGTTGTCATGGCAGCAAATGAAGGAATCAGAAGAAGCTGAGAACAGAGATAGAAGAGAAAATAATGGGACAAGTTAACAGCTTTATGTATCTGGGACAGGTTGCTGAGAAGAAGGGATGTAGACAGCAAAGCTAGAATCAGAGGGGCTGCAGCCAAATGGCACATAGTGTTGGGGTAGTATATGACAGAAGAATGCTAAAGAAGCTGAAAAGTAAGGTGTACAAAACAGTGGTGTAACCAGAACTAGTGTATGGTACAGAAACCTGGGCAATAAAGGCAAAGCAGTTGAGGGAGCTAGAGATAACTGAGATGAAGGGTGTGGGATGGGTGGTAGAATGCACACTGTAGGACAGACGAAGAAATGAGGACATCAGAGCAGTAGCCAGAGCAGCTTCGATTGCAGACAAAATGAAATCGAACATAATATGGTGGTTTGGACACATTTGCAGAAAAGCAAAGAGAAAGAGATAGATGGATTGTGCGAGAGGAGACTTGCAACATTCAGACATGAGTGTCGAAGAAGGTAGAAGAGTGGCATTGAATCAAGATAGATGGAGACAGTTGACATGACACCTTCACTTCATGTAGGAAGTGGAAAAAGGGGGGGGTTAATGATGACAACAGTGAGACGATGATGATGTGTGTTCACAATCTTGGCTGTGACTGAAATTGGTCCAGTGTGATCAGTGTTCTTCCCCAGTTAACAAACCATATGAATGAATGAATGTGTGAAGTCCATACCCAGGCCCAGCAATCAAGGAGCCTCAATCCTCATCACTAACACAAGAGAGGGCATCTCATATATGAAGGAAAGGATAACAAATACACACAGTAAAGTGCAATTACCCTTAAGGGCACACAGAGATCACAGTCAGTTCAGGGCTGGTCACTCCCTTGCTCTCCAGGTCCCCAATAAGACTCCCCACTGGCACAGCTATAGGGTCCAGATCTCAGCCTAGCTGAGCAAGCTAAAATCTCCAGCACCCTCTCTATCCAACCAGTGCTTCGTGTCCCTGCCCAAGTAGCTGACACACACACACAAACACACTTTGTGAAAAGAGTTTATACAACCACACAGACACTCCTAGGAAAGGCTGGCACAGGTTCTCCAGCTGTGCCCCTATTACCCAGACTATATGGTAGTACCACCTGCCACCACCCAGCTAATATTTATCAGCTACTCAACGGACCTTAAATGGGTGTCCAATTATTACTGTACAATATTATTATCCAATTGGTAGTATAACTAAACAGTCAAGGTACAGTAATCACTATAAATATGCAATGTACTCTAGAGCTTAAATTATCTCTACACAAAACAGCCACAGTCAAAAGGTTTTACAATATTTAATAATAAATAATAAAAACACAAGACTAAACTTCTTACTACACAGTGCTAGTCAAGAGTTCAGAGATCACAGACAAATACTTAAAATAATTCAGTAGTACAGTTGTGACATCACAGAAAAACACTTAGTCTAATCTTTCTAGTTTCTAGCTATTTATAAAAGAAAACACAAGACTAAGATAACTTACATATGAGCAAAGGCAGTGCTGATTTGAATGGTCAAGACAAAAATGCTTAATCCTATCTGGTTCTCTCCATTTAAATTGAAATTTCAGTTCTGATTCACATTACATCATTCTTCACACTTTCCTGGGGTTCCCAGGCTACACATTACATCATTCTTCACACTTCCCTGGGTTCCCAGGCTAACAGAAACTGCATTTACATTCTTAACATCTCCTTTTGTTATCTTGTAGCTGGTCAGGAAACAGAGCAATAAAAATACATTTGCATGTTTAAGTCTAGCAATTTAACTCTTGGTTAAAACAATAGCAAGAATTCCTTCATCTAGACCCTTTGGCACCACTGTCTACATCAAAGGGTCACCACATGCTTTACTTTGGTCAGTAGAGTGCACTGTTGTCACATTTATTTCCAGTTCCACATGTAACAGTATTTCTTTACATTTAAGACAACAAGCCTGTAGTTTACATTCATATTTACAAATGACAGAATTATCTGCAAAATTCTATCTAGCTAGGCTGGCAGCCTTCACAAAATGAATGAATGAATAAATAAGTAAATAAAGCTCCATCTCGGTACTAAACCCGGATGATAAAATATTTTTTGTAATCTTAGTCACCAAAATGGTAGGAATAGCTCCAAAACATGAGGACTAGTGTGGCTTTATAAAGGAGAGGCACACTTCTGATAATATGATCAAAACTATTTGAGGTCTACAAAATGCAATCCAAAGTAAACAAACAGTAATAGTATTAAGTGTAGATGCTATGAACCCCCCCCCCAATTAGCACTGAATGGGGACCAGACAGGGATGCCTATTACCCATGGATCTAGTTCCACTATATGAAAGACCTCTGGCTATACAGTTAAGAGAATCGGATATTTCAGGGCTGACATTAGGAAGAGATGAAACTCAGATGGCATTGAATGCTGATGATTTACATGTACATGTTACTGAGCCAGAAGAACACCAAAATAGAGTATTTCAAGTATTATTAGATTTCGGGAGAATTTCTGAATATAAAGTTAATATAGCAGAGACACAAGCTATTTCTGTTAATTTTTGCCCTTTCCAGTCCCTGTATAATAAATATCTGCAGTTATTTCACTCTATAGTAATTGATTATCTAAAAGTCGGGCTTGTACCAATTATGCAGGATTCAGTTAAACTTGCATACAGTAAAACAAAGGAGATTGTTGTGTGGCAATTAAAGAAATGAAATCAGATTAAGCTGGAATTGAACCACAAAATACAAGCACTACAGATGTCTGTTCTCCCCTTAATACTGTACAGTTTCCATCCTCTCCCATTAGCTCTGGGAAAGCTCTTTTTTTAAGACATGAAAAATATATTAATAAAAGCTTGAGTTCTGGAGGGAGCTAGGAGCACCTGACCTTTGGACATATCTGAGGGCATGGCAGCTACTGTTGCTTGGTATTTGGAGGAGAGAAAACAAGTTTGATGGAGTTTGGTATAACTAGGTCAACGTCTATAGCATTAAAATCTGATATACTGTTGTTGGACCACTGAAAAATATAAATCTAGATTATGGAAAGAAGTTTGGGTTGCATCAAATTGGATGCTGAACCAAGTGTGTCTGATAGCTGGTGTGATGAGTTTTTCATCTATTAAATTAATCTTTCACCGGGTTGAGGAAAGGATGATGTGAATATGATGGCTACAAAATCACGTGCAGATTAAATATTGGCTGTCTTTAAAGGAGACCCAATTTTTATAATGTGGGACAGATATAGAACTAAGTTTCAAGCCGTGCCTGGGGATGTCTTTGGTATATAGCAGGCTCATCAGTTATATAGAGTAAAGGCTGAAGTAGGATTGGTCAGAATGGGTAAGATATTGGGAAAATGACCTGGTGGCAATACAGGATCTGTGATGGATATCCGTGAATGTAGTTTCTAAACTTTATAAATTCATAAAAGAAATAAAAAGTACTACAGATAGAAAGTCTGAGAGGGGATGAAATTAAAGCTTGAGAAATGGATTTGACCAAAGTGGTGGAATGAGGTCTATGCAGCATTATGGGGGTTAACCACATTAAGGTTTATTTTAGTGAAAGTGCTTGAATGATTATGCTAGTACATCCTCCCAATTGAATAAGATGCTTTGAGGATGAGTAAGTGATTGCTGGAGATATGGAAATGGTGTATTAGGATACTGGATACACATATTCTGGGAGTGTCCTATATTAGGCGAAGTATAGAAATTCTTCCAAGATAGAGCGAGGTTGCTGTATCCAGTAATGGGTCTCCTAACCAAATACACATACTTTTTAGGAAACTTGGACAATGATAAGTACAATACAAATCATGGAGCATTATTGGGGGTCACTCTTATTAGTGACAAAAAAAATCTAAATATGAAAGAGGAAGAAGGACCTACCCCCACCAATGTAGCAAAGATAAAAGCTCTGAAGAAACAGATACATAGAGAAGAAGTCTTAGTGATCAGAGGACATGGGAAAAGGATAAGACGTAACTGGAAAAGTGGCAGAAGCTGGTAAAGAAAATTTGAAAGACGGACAGCTAAAGAAAGATTATTTCATAAAGAAAGATGATGCCACCCTTGTAGCAGGTAGAGGAGAGTTAAAGCAGCGACCTTATTAACTAGGGTATTTACTTACTATATAGACATTTTTGTGTAAGTTCTGATGTTAATACTCCAAATAGAATGCTTCAGTAAGATGTAGTATTGTGATTAAATTTTGTACAAGGTGTATATTATGACTGGCTCTGTCATCATTTTGTAAAGAACTGATAAAAGTTATTATTGAATAAAGTTGTTAGTCTGTTTTTCTTTTTTTAACAAGTGAGGTGAAAACATAATTATTTACGCTGTTGTTATTTTAAATATGTTGGTGGGGTATTATCCTTATAAACTTGCCATTTTGAGCCTTCCTTTGAAATTATGATCAGTTCTGCTAAGCACTCTGTTTTTCTCTTTTTGGATGATTTTCTAAGCTATATTTTAACAAAAGTACTGATATTTTGCACTGATGGTATACTGAGACACAAGCTATGATCAGTTCTGCTAAGCACTCTGTTTTTCTCTTTTTGGATGATTTTCTAAGCTATATTTTAACAAAAGTGCTGTTATTTTGCACTGATGGTATACTGAGACACAAGCTAGACTCTAAGGGAATTTTGGTATTTTTATGTCAATGATAATGAACAGATTTGTTCTCACTCTCTCTCCCTCTCTAGATAGCTACTCCAACTTATCCAAGGAGTATTTTGAGTTATAAGGCTATTACATGTTTTTTACCCCCAAAGCAAAAAAATGTTTTGTAACCATGAGAAAATAGAATATATAGCACAACCTTTAAAGGAAAGAAAAAGCAGAAGGAAGAGAAAGGGCATACCTACTACTTGATACTCAAACATAACCTGCAAGCACACTGATCAGAACAAAATGTCAGACCACTTAGAAAAATCATTCTTATCTACCAATACCCTGACGTCTGGCTACAGAAGCAGAAACATTTAAAATAACTTAATCATTTTAAAAATTCGTATTTTGGCTGCTCAGGGAAATAAGACGGCCTAAAATGATGTTATATGCAATGATAAAAATGTAACATAAGCTCAGAAATAGTGACTCTTTGAAATATAGGGAATCAAATTGCCTAGCCCTGAAATAAGGGAACTGAAAGGCCAAAAATGTGGACTTGTATATATTGTCTGACAAGGCCGTTTCTTGAAATAGTCCCTTTTCTCCAAGGTATGGTGATCTCAAGCTTGGTATTTATAAGTTCAAGGTCTGTAGGGAGATTGTCCCCCTGCAAAAAAGAAGTCTAAAGAGGATGGTGATGTTAGATATTCCTTCTTCTCCTGTGTTTTCTCTCTTTTTTTCCCCCTTCTTCTGTGTTTCGGGACTCAGCAATCCAAGTTCCAACATTTCAGTTGTAGGGCCTTAGAAATTTTGCGGCTCATCTATAAAACAGCAGAATTTACTGATTAGACACTGCTTACTGAATGACTTTAAGCCAAGTCATTTTACTTGAAGGTCAAATACAAACCTAGAATTTGATTATTTAAGGAAGTAAGGAGTGTTGGAAGGAAACTTTCTTACATTTTCAGTGTTCATAACTTTCAGTACCTTCTATACATTAAGTTTCATAACTAGTCATATTCATTAAACTCTCTTATTTCGAGCAGCTGAAGAATATGATTATGACTATGGTGACGCAATGGCTGATGAACCCTTCAGCAAAATCAGCTGGTTTGACCGACGGAACAGGAGGAGGAGAGAAGCAGCAGCTCCCGGCAGCAGTGATAAACCCGTGATATATGACATCTGCATATGGTAGGTACAACTGCAGAGCATTGCATGAAATCTAGTCGTAGGGAATCCATTAGCAATTATAAATCAATAATCCTGAGCCTGCTAAAAGTAAGAATGTGGTGTCATAACTTTTTAAATATAATGTGATACAAATTGAAAGTTTCAAGATAAGTGATTACATGCAACCTTGATTCTCAGGAGACAGGGGTCATCAGACCAATCACATTGGCTTCCCCATGCCACTAAACTAATTGACAAAGGAGATGCAGCATTTTTCCCATTTGAGTAAAACATCTAACATGAGCTGCTGTTAAATAAAGTTGTATTCAAGACATTAAATTGGATTAAAAATAATTAAATAATGAGAAGTACCTGGTGAAGTGATACATTATCAAAAACATTGTTATGTCCTTAAGGAGTGACATGCATTTATCCATTGGGCATCCAATACAGGAGTTTTAATGTATCACACAGTACGGTTCTAGCTTGGCTGGGTCTTTGTTGCAGTTTTAATGAAAGATTTAAATAGTGGGCTATCGTGTGGAACACTGATGGAACAAGTCAAAGAAATTTGCAGTCCTACTGAAGGTTTATAATGAAAGGATAGAATGTGTGGATTTTATAGGTTAATAGGTACCAAAATATTGCTCACATGTCAATACTCCAAGAAATGTTGCTGTTTTAACATAGGCCAATACACATCAAGCATTCACAAACTGCACCTGTCCATTAGGAGCATCGGTGAAACCAGGGGTAAATTTTTGATTTAGCATCCATTGGTCCAGTTTCATTTAAACTGGATGGAAAATCTGTTCCAGAGAAGGGGTAATCTTTGAGACACATACCTGGCCCTCCAACATGTTCTGTTTAATCTGCAGATGAGGTTTAGTTCCTTAGATCAGGTATATCTGATACTAATTGGTTTGCGGATTTGTAAAAGATCCATCAGTGTGGGATCAGTGGATTCCTTGTAGGCTAGGCATAGACTGCTGTGCAGCAGTCTGTAGGAGGCCAAGTACAAGGATAGGGCTTTGATGTGGTGCTTAGGACTTGTTTACTCCCTGTATTCTTTTTGTGAGGAACCTCTGTGGTCCCTCAAGCTGTTCCAAGTGCCTGGTCAGGTACATGCTGAAGGATGCATTGTACTCAATGACCGGTCTGGTGAGAACTGAGTATAGTGGAACAATGACTTCCTTAAACCTGGATGTCATGCCCTTACTTATAAGTTGTGCAATGAAGGATGATTTTCTCACCACAGAGGATATGTGGTAGTCAAAGCTCAGGTTACTGTCGACATGTGTTTACAGACCTCTAGCCACTGGGTCTACTTTTAGGGGTGCATTATCAATGTGGTAATTTCCAGGGGTCGCCATCTTTCCAAAGGATCCTACTTTCATTTTTTTTTGCGCTGAATTTTAGTCTATGGCTCTGGCACAAATTATTTGTTTGTGTCAGGCCTTCTTGAAGGATATCTGTTTCTTTTGGGGATTCAGTGACTACACTTAGTTTTCCATCATCTGAATTGTTAGTCAGCCAAAGGCCTTTGACATTTGCTTTGACTTCAGTGAAGTAGATGTCAAAGAGTAGAGGCTCCAACACTGATCCCTGTTGGGCTCCACTAGTAACTGACCTTTTTGTGGAGGTGGATTCTTCTATCCTAACTTCTTGTGTCCTACCAGTGAGACAGCTGTAAATCTTTTGGGTGACATATGGATTTATGCCTAATTTTATAAGTTCATCTACAATGCCTGAGTGAGGTATTATGTTGGACACCATAGCCAGATCAAGGTGCACTGTTTTGCCTTCATTCATAGCTTTAGTGACCTTCTCAAAGAAGTTAACCAGGTTAAATAGGCATGACCTGCCTACACTCAGTGTAGGTGCTATACTGACAGGACAGAGCTTAGAAGTGGATGACATGATGGTAAGCAAAAGGCTGGACATCCTATGAATCCATGAGACAAGGTGAAGAGTCAGTGCAGCAAAGCTACTTGGCTTTGGATCCAGAGTCTACTACTCAGCAGAAGGGCAGACTAGAAATGGTGTGGGTGTTGTGATGAGGGAGCGACTTCAGAAGTCAGTGAGGGATGTCATCAGAATTATTGACAAATTCATGGCAATCAGACTCCAGTGTAATGATAGGCAGTATTCATAATCTCAGCCTATGCCGCACAGTAGGGTTGTGATACTGGGGAAAAGAGTGCATTCAAAGTAGGATAACATGAATTGGTGTTGGTAATGGGTGAGATGAATGCACATGTTGGGACAGACAGAATAGGATATGAGGACTGCATGGCTCCACATGGGTGGGGCAACAGGAATAAAAAAAGAGATGCCAATCTAGACTTCTGTCTGGCAAATGACTCGATGATGACCAACAGATGATTTAGCAAAAGACAGCCACAAGATCACATACAAGGGCGGCCAACATGCAACTCAGGTAGACTTCCTCCTAGTAAGGAAAGGGCAGTGTAGAATCAGTGATTGCATAGTAATCCCCAGTAAAACAGTTGGCCCTTAGCATAAACCACTGGTTACTACAATCAGCTGCAAGCAATAGTCAGAGAAGGCTCTAAGATCAACAGAGGCCAGACTAAAGACCTAGACATTTGCTAACAAGAATACACAAAAGTTTAAGGCAATACTCAGGGATATAGCACCAAAGGAAGCAGAGGAAATATGTGGAGTTGAAGAAGAATGGCAGCTCCATAAAACAGCATGTGAGGAGACTACAAAACAGGTATGCAAATAAGCCAGGTATGGAAATAAAGTACATAAGGAAGGCTGGTGTTGGAATGCAGACAACTGACCCAGTGTTTGCAGTGAGACAGATAACTGAGAAGAAGCTAGAGATGAGGAAAGAGTCCACTTAGGCATTCCTAGACTTATAGAAACCACATGACAAGGTCCCAAGAAAGCTGATTTGGGCAGATCTGCAGTGGTTCCATGTCCCAGAAACATTGGTAGAATTAGTGCAGGCTATGTACAAGGACCCAACAACTCAAGTATGAACAGTGTTCAGTCTCACAGGGGAGCTCCAAGAAGGAGTGGGAGGGATCAGGGTCCAGATATGAGGCCACTGCTGTTTATAGTAGTGATGGACAGAAAACAGGTGGGAAGGGACACATCAACAAAGTTGCTGTATGTAGATGTTGTGGCATTACACAAAGACTCTGAGAAAGAACTTCAAAGGATGGGGGAATGAACTGCAAAACTGAAGACAGATGGGTGAAACTGAGCACAGATAAAACAATTGCAGTGGCAGCAGATGGGGGAAATCAGAATAAGATGAGAACTGAAATAACAGGGACAATAGTGGAAAGGGTTAACACCTTCTTGGGGCTGAATACAGGAGATGGGGGTAAAGTTGGAGCTAAATTTATTGGCTAATAGATTTGCTATATCCTCTGGCTCTGTATAGGTGGTTCCACTCACCATTAGGTTGGCGCATTGTTGGGCATTACTTTTATGGTTGCAGACAGAACTGCAAAAAAGACGTATGATTGTCCTTAGCCTGGGAAGCTACTTTTATCTCAAATTTAGATTTGGTGGACTTGATTAGTCCCCTGAGTTTCGTGTTATGATTGGTGAGGGCCTGTTGACTTTGCAGGCCACCAGGTTCTAAATTTTGGACATGATTTTCTTTCTTTTGTTATACAACCTTCTTATACTGGAATTCCACAGGGGTGGTTTGTTTTTAGAGGATGTTCTGTGATTATTTCTGGTAGGTATAGCTGTCTATGAATAATTCGACATAGGTAGCTGTATTCTCAGGGTTTGTGGATGGATTGGCATTTTGCTAGACTGTTGCTTAGTAGGAGAAGCCTTGGAATATATATTTTTAAATGTTCCTAGGTTGGCTGGGATCCTGGGCTTAATATTTATTTCAAAGGAGATAGCTTTATGGTTCGACCTGACCAGTGAGGACGTTACACTAGGTGGTGTGCACCATTTGTGAGGACCAGGTTAAGAATGTGCAGACTACCTGTTCAAGGTTGTTTGTGCTAACAATGTCCAAAATCTCTGGCCTGCATGTTTTAAGTCTTGTATAATTCCCAGATGATGATGGGGTAGTTAGAGTCACCCATGAATATCATGTTCGGTTGAATAGGTAGCGCCTGTATTTAATTTTCAAGTATGTGGTGTGGGCTTTCTCAGTCATGGAGGTGGACCGATAGCTTGCAAGGATATGGTAGGGGTCTTTTCTTGTGGCAAGATGGAGACAGAGATGTTCAAGTGTGTCAGCCTGTTTTAACAGTCTTAAGGTATGTTCACATTTGATGTAAATTGAGACCCCTTCACCTTTAGAAACTACATGTGCAGTAGCTGATCTAAATTTGTGGAAGGCGTTATAGAATTGCACAGCTGGGGTGCCCTCTGCAGCTTTAAACAAAGTCTCGATAACTTGGCAGATGTCTACATTTTCTAGAATGAGGAGAGCTTGCAGGCAGTGGAGTTTCTTCTTTAGACTCCTGACATTGAGCAGTAACACCTTTAGATTATTCTGAGTTGGTTTAGCTATGCCACTAGGTTTATCAGATTGGCACTGCCTAAAAAAGGCACTATGGGGTGGACAAGGTTTTAGCCAATATTCAAAAACCTAAAGGGGACAGAGGTAAAACATCCTTGACAAAGCAGTGTGATCTGCGTACCATATCCTCCCAGACACAGAAATATTGTACCCCCTTGGTGTAACACAAAAAACTAAGCCAATTATTAAAGTCAATTATCTTCTGTTGCTACTGTGACATCATCCCTGGAAAATGCTGTGCAATGCTAGGCTCATACTATTCTGGGAAGCAAAGTTCAATATGTCTACTGTCTCTCTCTTCATATAATCCAGTGAGGTATATCTCAGATCATGTACACCAACATGGCTATGGTAGAGTCATACTGGTACTTGTAGTTCGTCAGCGATCTAGTGAATCCTGGTCGCTGCCAGGCAGCTGACCGTTATTCTCCCCTTGCTCAGCCTGGTGAGTGAGCCGTCTGTGTTTCTCACAACAGTCTCCTATGACTAAGATATTGTGTTATGTGGCAGTTTGCCCTATGGTCTTAGGGATTGACACACCTTGTGATGAAGCTGTGTGTCTTGGTGCACGTTGTCTTAGCATGGTGTCCAAGAGATTGCTGGTGATACTTATGCTCTGTCTAATGTCTGCGAGATTTTTGAGGTTTTTGGAAGATTACATTTAAGAGCCTCAGCATATGTGGGACTGTCCATTTAAGAGCTTCAGCATATGTGGGACTGTCCATTTAAGAGCCTCAGCATATGTGGGACTGTCCGCCTGGGATACACTATGAGCAGTGGGTGTAGGGTGTGTGTGTGCGTGTGTCACTGAGACAACCTACTTTGTGTTGTTTGTGTTTGTCTTGGTAAAGTGAGAGTCTTACCTCCAGTAACATTTTGTAACTACATCTCTCGCATACTATATCAGTTAGTTTTAGAATAAGGTGGTTGTCAGTAATCATGAGACATTTGCTACATTGCCTCAGGATGTCCAAATCCATCAAGCTTGCTACAGAGATAGTAGGAAAATGCAAATCTATGGTTATAGACCCTTTATTTGTAACTTTTTACTAGTGGACGGTACAAGAGAGGTTAACACCTAGCTACTAAGTTACTTGTACTTGTAGGGCTGTGCTCCTTAATGTGAAAGTCAATTGTTCTTTGTGCAACTATGTACTGAGGAGACTTCTGAGGTATTCTGTTATATGGAACATTTTTAGAGGGTGATAACCATATATGGAAGCTGTATGAAAATGCATTTAAAATGGTGCAAACATGCTGATTTTATGGCAGTACAGAAACAAAATGTCCCCCTCGCCAATCATCAAATTGCACTAGAGGCAGACCAAAGTGATTCCCAGCTCAGAGACAGATCAGGCAATCTCCCACTACCACTGGAATGTAGTCCTAATCCCTCTTGATGTAGAATCCATTTAGCATGGCCAGAAGCACAGGACTGCGCCAATTAAGTACCAGCAAGAAACACAAAGTAGCAAATTACAAAGTAACACACTGCCTGGAATGCTTCTTAAAATGCAGATCTCAGCAATCAACAAATAAAGTAAAAATAAAGCAGTAGCACTCTAATATAGCTAACTAAGGTGGAAAATAGTTAAATATCTTATCTATCAAGGATGGAACAGGATTATTTCAGAACCCTCTCAGAGTGTGGTGAGAATGCCAAGCAGATGAGACCTCTGAGAAAATGAGCCAGCGACAATATATAGTAAGAGAGGTTAACACATGTGCAATACTGATTTGCTGTGTGGGTACTCAGTATTATGGACCTATGGAAAACAATTTGTGGGAAAAGGATTTAAATAGCTTAAACAACTGACAAATGAAATGAATAAAGGGAGGGGCTTTGGAAGTCAGAGACACTGGCTTTTAAAACCACAACAGGCCAAGGGTGGGAGGACTTGGGAAAATGTTGAGCTCCTGTTAAGAAGCCAGAGAAATCTGACACTAAAGCTTGTAGTCCACAATATATCAAGACTGTAAACTATTTTTTTTTGTGTTACCAGCATTTGTAGGAGGGATGATATTTCATTGAAAATATAAAAAATGACCAAACAAGGTTAGTGAAAGAGTCAAAGGTGTTGCTCTCTATTTATAGTATTAACAGGATAGTGTAAGGTATTGCACTTAAGTCATAATATTAAAACACATTGTTTGCCCAGCTTGATTATTTCAGTTTTCAAAGCTGTAGTTCGATCTCTCTTCTATTTCTTGTATTTTTTGTCTCTCACTTTAATCATGTATCTTGTTCTTATGGAAATATATCCCTCCCTGATGTTGTATGCCTAGATCCTGATGTTAAACATTTTTTTTGATTTTTTTTTTGCACTCAAACAATTTCTCTTTCAAAGCTTTCCACATTCTGTCTACAGTTTTTCCACTGAACGCTTCACTCCAGTTAGTTTTACATAATGATTGGTTTGCTTCCATATATGTAATTAACCTTCTGTGTATTGGTTTAGATTAGAAATTGGCAGAATTACCAAGCAACAAATTAACCTTTATAACCCCATGATCACTGAACATCAACGGTGGTAAAACTTGACTTGAAGTAACAGTAATTTCTTTAGGAACACAAACAATGTCTAGTATGTTCCATCCCCTGGTAGGTTTTTGTACAATCTGAAGCAATTATTGTTCCTGAATATACATTATGAATAATTTCCTTACTAATGTTGAATCAATATTATTCCAGTCTGTTTCTGGTACATTTAAGTCCCCAACTAATATTATTCTTCCCTCCTGTGTTTCATGCAAGAAATGTATGAATTCCTCTCTGTCATTTGCACTTGACTTTGGTGGTCTGTACACTCCAATTGTCACAGTTACACAGTCTGCAGTATTGGTGTTATCACTGAACATGTAATAATCACAGGTCCGATAACTATCTTTAATCCCTATCATAAAACCTCCACCTGATTTTTTGTTACAATGTCTGTTACAGTAAAAACATTTATACCCTGACGGAACTGGTTTCCAGTCATTGTTGTTTAACCATGTTTCACAAACAATAACAACATCAATTTTGTGGGAACGTAACAAATTTTCCAATTAAAAAAAAATTTATTATTAATGTTTCTAGCATTAACAACCCTCAGAGATGCATCAAATGTTGTTATCTGTGAACTGTTAAATTTTCGACCAAGCAAAAATCCTGCCTAGTGTTTGTCAAATATTGCAAAATATCTATTGCAAAAATTCTCTTCCTTGATCTTGACAAATGCACACCATCCTGTCTGTACAAATGTGAACCCAAAACTAGGCTTAGATGCTCTACACATTTCCATTTTTTGAAACAGGACATTTTTTCCATGTAGATATTTACCCAAAAAATCTTTTCATTCACGGTGACCTGACTATCCTTTTTATAAGATATTTGTGAAAAATACATGCTAACACCAGTACAGACTATACTATCTATGAGGCTTGTCAGTTCTCTACTAACAGTCGGAGAATCTTTGTGGATAACATCATTTGTATCGACATGAATAAAAACAGATCCATACTTCCTTACATTAAGGCATTCCAAGGCTTGTCTCACAGCTTCTATTTTTGTTGCTGGCAAGCATAACACTCTGCAAATTTAAGTATCATTTCCTCTAATAATTAAATCTCCAATTACAAGAATATCTTTGTTGGCCAGCTCTGAAGAATCTGCAGCTTCTAATACAGTAATATCTGCTCTATTAATTGTTACATAGGATAGATCTTCATCACTATTAGTCTTATGAATCCCATTGCTTTCATTGTGTATTAAATTCTCTTCCAGCTGTCATTGTAAATCCACAGCTTGAGCCAAGTAGTCAAAATCTGTCTTTCTCTTCTTTTTTCTTACAGGAATGTTCTTCAATCCTTCCACATTCAGTTTTGATTTCTTCCTTTTCACCTCCCCTTTGCCTCTTTTTTCCACCTTCTTTTTTTGGAAAAATGATGCCTTTTTCTATAGACTGAAGGTTTTCTGATAGAAAAATATTATCATTCCCAGTAAACTGTGTGTTACATATCAAAGAAGTGTCCTTTTTAGTACGTATTCTCTTTACTTTATAGGCATTAATCAGTTTATTTTTCTTCCTAGTTATTTGTTGTGAACTTCATCATTTCTTTAAACAAAGAGTGTCTTGATGCTGGAAACACTTTTTTCAGCTGAGTCACTCTATTACCATTAGAATGTGTGTTTTTGGAACTCTTTTTCACACCCCTGCATCATCTGATGGCATCTACCCCAGAGACTCCAGTCATCGCCAGGTCTGCTAGTGTTTACTTTAACTCCCCTGGGTCTCACTGGTAGGGCTGGGTCCATTCAAGGAACCTAAGGGCATACAGGGGTGTCAAACAGCTAATCTCTACAGTTTCTATTTTTTCATTTTTCTTATCTGTTTGTGGGTCTGTGTGGTTGCACCCGAGGGGTGAGCATGCATTAGGGATGCACAGCATTTTGCCCCATCTCTGCACCAGCTCAGCCAAGTTTCCCCATTATTTACAAATTTGGGATATGCCCCCATGTCAGCATCTCCAACCTCCACCAGAGATTGCCCATGCAACCCTCCTCCCCTTGACTCTGTCAGTCACGCAAGCTGCTAATAAAATCCTTGTTGGCTGGGTCTAATCAGGGCTATATTTCTATATGCCACCAAATACTACCACTAGAATTTGTGAAGATTTATTTTTAGTGGACAGGCACTTACAGTGATGAGTGCAGCATACACATTTAAAACAAGAATGACTCCAAAATAGCCAGAATATTCTTGCTGGCATGGTAATAATTTCTGATACACAGCCCACCTGGTTGTGTTGACTGGAACACTGCAGTGAGTCAAGACTCCTAGAGTGATGCACAAACATTACATATCATCTTCCCAACCTGCATCTTTGCACCCCTCAGAGTGTGGGGAAGATGATAAGCAGGTAGGTGAAAATTAACTTAGAGTGGTACAAACATGCTGACATTATAGTCAGAAAACTGGTAAAATTAACAAAATGGTCCTCTGGCCAGTCACCAAAATTGCACTAGATGCTGATTGAAGTGATTGCAGGCACAGATCAGGCATAGTGCTGCACAAGAGGTGCATATGCATCTTTTCTCCCGATTGTTGTGTAATGTAGGCACACTGCTTATATGTAAGTAATATAATGCAGTGATCATCATCTAAGGTTTCCATATCCCACCAACCAGCCTACAGAATATAACACACAATGTGCATACTCTAACATTCCACTTCCTATATATTGAGATAGTTATTACTTACTGTCTAGGGTCTCCTCTCTCTCTCTCTCTCTCTCTCTCATTCCCCATCAACAATACATACAGCACAGTGTCACCTCCATCAGGATCCCTGTATGATAATGCAATGTTTGCATCATTTAGGTTCTTCCCCATTCCATTCTTTGTATACACTGTTTGTTCTGTAGGGCATTCCCCTACCCTCCCATCCATTATAACTCAATATATGGTTGTTATCTAGGATGTCCTCATCCCTTGTAATACAATGCACAGTACTTAAGGTCTAAGGTATAATTCCCACCTTTATTAAAATGTTCAGTGTTTATTGCCTAGGGTTCTGTTTTATCTCAGTTTGCATAATACAATACACAGTAATACTTGTATAGGATGACTCTAAACCTGCACATCTATCTATATCAGAGCACAGGACTCCAAATCCAGGATCTCCCTATTTCCCACTTTATACCATATTCTGCTCTGTATAGCAGTGTGTAATGAATTATTGCTGATAAGATTGATTGAAAGTAAAAATATTGAAGAACCTCATTGGCGGTAACATTTGCTGACATCGAAAGTAATCTAACTAAATTGATTGCAACTGTAAACTTGTTAGTTGCTACTGTGACCACCAAAAATAATAAAGAACTTTCTTTTATGTGGGGCCCCACCCCCAGTATGTGGGCTCCACCTCCACACCTCTGGAACCTAAACTAACTCCAGGGTGGCACAATTGCAAATAAAGGAAATTTTCCTGAATTATGTTACAGTCAATCACCTGAAGTTCATCCATAACATAAGTCAGCCAACTATTCCACCAGTGATTATTCCTTAAATTTCAGCATGCAAAAAAAATGTGCAATAATAAAACATTTAACACCCACATATATAATATGGTTAGATAGATACATGCAAACACACAGGCACATACATGCACACACACGTGTGTGTGTGTGTGTGTGTGTGTGTGTGTATATATATATATATATATATATATATATATATATACACACACACACACACACACACACACACACACACACACACACACACACATAGATAGTTATATGTAGATAGGTATGCATACATACAGAGAAAGAGAACTATCGTTCTGGTTGTATATACACAATCCATTTTTAGCATTCTAACATTCTGTTTGGAAATTACTTTTGTGCAAGCCTTGTTTTTTCATTCAAAAAATGCATTGTAAGACTGTCTAGTGCATTATATAGAAAAGATTATAGACTGGCAAATGGATACCTGTGGCAATTCTTAATGCACACCAGCTTTAGTTTCATCTGACAGGAAATGGTGTCATGCTGTGTCAGTACCAGCCTTTAGAAATGTCAGTAAATTTAATAGCATTCTGCTTGTCTTGTTGCAGATTTCATGGCTTTTTCCACAACCCAAACTAACTGACATGCCAATTTTCTAAATGTTTTAAAACATGTTAGTCTTTTCCATGCTTTGAAGCTTCTGGGAAGAATCTGAAATGGCTGTGTGTTCTAGCAATGCTGACGACGGTGTGCAGGCAGATGAATAATGTAGTAAAGTATGTCTTCTTCATTCAACTTCCAGGAGAGACCCAAAAGCAAAGGTGTCCGGTATGGCTATTGCTGACATTACCATGCTGAGTGGCTTTGAGCCAAACAGTGCTGACCTTGATAAGGTAAGAAATGCCCTTTGGCACTGTCATTTTTGTTACTATATATAGTGTAGAAGTTTTGTCTTTAAATACTTCTCTTGCCCACCACTCAGAAAGCTATGAATTAGTAGTAGTGGTGCCTATTAGTGTGAAACAAAAAACAATGTTTTTTTTCAGTTGGCTGTACACCATCTTGGAGTTGTTTGGTTACAATGCAGTCAGTTAAACAATGACCTAAGCTTTTCTTCCAAAAATGCAGTTTGATTTTATTTGCCTTGTGAAAGGTAAACAAAACAGGCTAGCTTAAAGTGTACTCAACACACACACATATTGTGTAGTAAGTTCAATTACATTTCTCAGAAGAGTAAGCTAAAGCTACGAGTTCTAATCTATGCCCAATGTGCCAAATCTTTCAGAAGTGCATAAAACATATACTTTTTACCATAGCCCTTTGTTGGCCTTGCTGGTTTTAACAAGTGGAAACCAATGAACTCCTTTCTAGGCTCTGTTACAAAGTCAAAGAGAGTACAATAAAGCACTCTGTGAGGTGAAGTGTGATTGATATGAATTATTATTATTATTGTTAGTGAGCCTTTAAGTAAATGTGGTGCTTAACATGACCCATAGTAGTTAACTATCTTTCATTAGCGTCTCACTTGTTATAATAAACAACACATTCCGTGTCGTGTGTTCCTGTATTTTCCTGGTTCAATGTCATAGTTTGAACTTTGAATAGGACCAAATAAGTTTTTTATTCTGAAATTTGCTCAGTAACTTGAATTGAAAATTAACAGTTTTCTGCTTTTAATATCTATTGTTACTTGGTGTAGATGCTGGTTGGTTTGTTTCACCTCTACTGTAATTTATTTGTCTTTTGCAGTTGGTTTCACTTACCGAACAATATATCAGTCACTATGAGTTCAAGGAAGGGAGACTACTACTTTACTTTGATGAGGTAAGGAATATGTGATCTTTAGGTTTTCTTGCACAGTGTAACTTTAAAGATTTGTGATATCATAAAGTGTCCTTTGCCCACAATTTATGCCGATGCACTGATAATGCATAAAGTAATGCCCTCCAAAAAATGACTCCACTCATCACGTGTACATTATGAACCTAAGAAAAAGGTATTATCACTGACCTGCTACAGAAAGCATAGAAGGAGAAGAAACTGTTTTCTGGCATCAGGGGTTGGCACTGAAGTTAAGTGAAAATAGCACTGGCTTCAATGTCAAGTTATTAATAACATGCAATTTAAAACACGCCAGATAAGAAACAATACAACTGCCTATCACAATTACTTGTACTGATATGCACACAATGCAAACGAGTTGTTTCTAAAGATGAACTTTACTGTACAAGGAGCGTTTAAGTCAGCTTTACATACTTTGCAAAGCCATAGAAGTATTTAATATTTTCTTTGGTGAGAGTGCAACACTGTGAGCAGGTTAATGATAGTTTATCATTAAGTAGCTGAAGCAGTATGCATTGAGCTGCTAGTATTAAAATATATGTAATTAATAAGAGCAGCACATCACCTTATATCAAATTGTAAAACTATTCTATTATCCATTCATTTAGTTAAACAGCGGCATTTGTATACAGTATACCTCACAGTATGCCAGTTACGGTCTTTGGGAAGAAGAAATTACTATGTTCTTTCTACACTCCTCACTTGGTGTCTGGTGGGCATTCCTTATTTCTATACTAACTTGGTCAGTTGGTTAGCTGTTGCGCTGCATGTGCTCTGAAATGCATGCACGAGTGTATATACATTTCTGTGGGTATACTATTAAACATCAGGGAAGTAAGCAAAGGTCATATATATCACAGCTCTGCCTCCAAGTAATTTAAACAGGCCTGTATTAGTTCAGCAAAGGTTCACTTTAGCAAACCTCTGTTCATCAAAAAAAAAAAACACTGAACATTTACTTCAGTGAACATTCACTTCACTTAATGTGTTACACGGGAAAAGTAACTAATTGCCCAACATTCCCCCATAACACACACTGGAGTATTTTAAACCCACCCAGGTGGGGGTCTGTGCCCCTCACCCACCCCACAACTATATATACTAACTCCAAGATCACATTACAGTAGGGAAAATGGCAAACGTTCTTATCCTGGCCAACTAGTTCCTTTTCCTGTGTAAATCCTTTGCTAGTGTGAACATTTGCTGAAGTGAACATTTGATGTTTTTTATTTGATGAACACAAGTTCAGTGAAATGAACCATTGATCAACTAATATAGACCCATTTAAACAAGTGCAGAATAAAATAATGATGATGCTAGCATGGCGAATGCATGCGTAACACAACACAGGTAGAACTTAAAAGAAAAATATTATAAAGTTGCAGGCATTAAGTACAGCAGACATTTAAGAATGCAAAGAGATATACAAAAACTGTACATTTAAAAGTATAATATTACAAATCTAACTGCTGCAAAATACCAAATGTTAAGGCTGTATACAACATAGAGGATCATGGGTAAGTCTATGATCACAACTAGCTTATTTTGTGTTCAAAACATGGATGACAAAAAAATTCACTTGAGAGAGGATACTTGGCATCCATATCTTGAACACATGAAGCTGGTTATGATCAGAGATGCAATCATAATTCTTTGTAATTCGTAGAGCTGTATCTGCTCCATGTACTTCTAGTTAAAGAAAAAAGTGTAGGAGTGCAAAGGTTTTTGCTGGCTTTTAAAGTCTTAGAAAGTTGGTAAAGCACTTTTTGCCATCTCATCGCCGCAGTGTTACAGTGGTAGCATTGTTACCTCACAGCAAGAGGTTCTCCCGTTCGATTCTTAGCTTGGCTTGGAAGTGCCTTCTGTGTGGAGTCTGCATGTCCTCCCTGCGGTTGGGTAGCATTCGAAAGACATGCGTGCATAAATGGGCATGCCTTCATTGAAAGTTGGGTGTCGAGCTGGCACCTCGGCGTTTCATAAAAAAATCTACTGTCAATCATTAGCGGACCGGAGTTCCGCTGTGGCGACCCCTTACCAGGAAAAAGCCGAAAGACAAACAACAACATAGAGAGCAAGCAGAGATGAAACACACCTCTGAAGATCTAACAGCTTTAAAAAGTGTTAGGCACTTCATTTTACTATTTTTTCTGAGTGTGTAAGAACAACGCATCTAACAGCTTTGAGATGCTGTCTTACCCTCTGCTGCTACTCTTTGCTGGCTAGCACAGTCACTTCTTTCTCCTAGTGTGAGACCAGGCCTTTATGTTATTTATGTGTCCTTAACTCAGTTTTGTTAAGCATCTGTTAACTGTTAAGATTAGTTCATATGCAAGGGGCATCCCTAACAAGTTTCCTTTTTTCTTGACTTCAGAGAGTAATCACAATGCTTCATGTGCTACTGTGTAATGGACTTAATCTGTAATGCTAAACCCAGTCCTCATTACAACCATAGAGACCAATCTAATCAACATTTCAACAATAATTAAAAAGAACTCTCTCAATCTTCTAGCTACATTAAATCAGTATAATTATTAAGAGCATATACCCATTTAAATCCTTGCTTCACAAGCACAGGCCAGATATTCTTGATATAAAAGAGGCACAGCTGCGAGTAAAAGAATCTCTTCTATCCCCATTGCTAGACAACACCTCCCTTTTCATAAGTGACTGACATAACACCCCCCCTGCAGGGGGAAGGGAGCCTTAATTTTTATAGATAAGCATCTTTCTGTCCTCCTGGAACCCATTTCAATCATTAATAATACCACTGACCTAGACATGCTGTTCACAAAACTGATTGCTGGTAGAAAAACAAAATATACATCACCTGTGTTTATCAGTCCCGACCTGCTTCTCATAGCACAATCTTTTCATTCCCACATAACCTACAAGTCTAGATCTCAAACCATAACCTTAGTTTAAAATTGGGGCTCTAAATCATCACAGGCAGGGCCCCCTTTAAAAAAAAAACTTGCTCACACTGCTTCGTGCCACAGTCTTTCTTAGTTGGGACAGCACTACAAGCCACCAAACACACACACAACAATTCTGTATATTATTCTCAAAAACATTTGTCATTACTGCGCCTCACTGTTGGTTCCCCCAATAGTTTAAA
Source organism: Protopterus annectens (assembly GCF_019279795.1). Taxonomy (NCBI): domain Eukaryota; kingdom Metazoa; phylum Chordata; order Ceratodontiformes; family Protopteridae; genus Protopterus; species Protopterus annectens. The sequence goes on along the minus strand of NC_056743.1, from coordinate 622,132,684 downwards.
TAACCATTGCCCCATTGATTCTATATAGTAATTTTAAAAACTGCCCCCAAATCCCTCCAATAGTCTCCTTCAGTCACTTATTCCCATTTACCAGAGAAGTAATCCTACTGAACTAATGTAGTTAACCGAATGAGTGGATCTACACCTTCACTTTCTTCACTGAAAAGTTATTAACTATACAGAATTGCATTCATCCACTCCAGAACATATGCTATAATGTCAACACATGACAGCACATTCCTCTGTGTACCTATATAAATAAAATAAAAAATATGATATAGACACAATCTCTGTCATTTATAGAAAGCCACAAACAGTATTTACTGATATTACTACTTAAAGGAATTAAAGGTCAAAACAGGTACAAGTGTTATGTCATTTTACCTCAGGAAAAACAGAACCTGTTCAGTGACAACCACAAACTCTTGTGGCAAAATATCACAGATTTATCACAAATTCCAACTCCTACTGCAAGTGATATAAAAGACTACCTCAATAATCCCACAGGCCTGCCATTACTTCTCTTCCAAACAACTGTTATGTCCCACATCCATGAGAAACAGGGGAGGTGGATATTATGGCCATTTAATAATTTCACTTCACTACTACATGAGGAAACTCTGTGTCCAAACAACTCAGACATCTTCCATGCAAGTAATATTTTCCTTCAACCAAAATGCATAAAAACAATGTCTTACATAGTCCTACTCTCAATGTTTATAATCTCTTTTTTTACGAAAAAGCCAAATCACTTGAGAACAGAAAACAGCTATTAACCCACTCCCAAAGATATGAAATCCCAGTACCTTTGACTACTTCCAGCTAATACCCAAGCTCCCAGTATGAAGCAAAACTCTTGAAAAACATATGTACATTCAACTGCTGTCATATATCTAGCTTATTAAGATTCTCACTAACACCCTGTATGGCTTTCTTCTTGGCTTTAACATGTCAGCAGCCATATTCAAAGCTACTCACTCCATTTATAGCAACGTGGAAAAAAGCCAATTAAGAGGTGCTATATTTCTAGATTTGTATTGCACCTTTGGGTTGGTTAGTAATGTATGTCTGTTCAATAAGATGATTTTGACAGTTCCAATACTGCATAACCAAAGAATGTTTATCAGATAGACAAAAGTACTATGTTGCAGCATTTACTCAGATGGAGACGTTCTCTACTTCAGTGTGCCTCAAGGGTAAGTTCCCAACCCTATCCTCATTTATTTACTGATAATTTTATGAAGGAGATATCAACTAGAAGTGAATTTATCTTTTCTACATATGACCTTCTTTTCAAAGTAATCAATACCATGAATAGGTTTAGGGATGGACTCTGCTTCACATGGATGAAGAGCCTATTCAAGATCATGGGGATCCTTTGATCCACATATCTGCCTTGCCAACATGTTCTATTTATGTTGCAAGCAAATTTCTGGTGCTGTTCATTTTGCAGATGTGCAAAAGCTCCATCAGGGCTGGATCTAAGGATGCTTTATATGCAAAGCACAGATCAGCTCTCAACAACCTGTAGGAGGAAGAATAAAGCAGCAGGGCTCTAAGGTAGTCTGTATAGGACAGTGTGTTAATACCCTGGAATCTCTTCGTGAGGAACCAATGTGGGCATTCAACTTTTGCATATGCCTAGACAAGTACACACTAAATGGGGCATTGTACTCAATGATGGGCCTGATAAGGGGCAAGTAGAGTGTTACCATAACTTCCTTGGACCTTGAAGTTATACCCATACTTATAAGCTGGAAGACATAGAATGATTTCTAACTACCTTCACTATGTGTTGGTCGAAGTCCAGATTATTGTGTACATGTTCCCAGATCTTTAACTTCCAGACCATCTCTTAGAGGTATCTTATAAATGGAGTAATTTTCCTGGGTAAATGTTTTCCCAGAAGGGACTATAATGCACTTTTGTGCATTGAGTTTTAATCCATGTCTTTGGCACCACTTGTTTGTTTGTGTTAGACCTGCTTTCTGGATGTTACCGTCATGGAGTAAATCTATGCTAGCTCCCAGTTTGCAGTCATCTGTGAACTTGGTGAGCCAAAGGCCCTTGACATTAGCCTTGACATCTGAGAAGTAGATGCCAAACAAAAGTGGGCTCAGCATGGAGTCCTATGGTACTCCACTGGTGTCCTGCTACATGACTTCTAGGGATCTATCTGTGAACCAGCTAACACTCCAATGAGTTATGTAAGAACTTATACCTAATTCAGTGGGTTTGGCCTCAATACCTGAATGGGGTATTGTTTCAAATACCTTAACCAGGACGATGTAGGTGGTATGCACCATTTTCCCTTCATGCATTTCCCTGGTTACCTTCTCAAAGAAGTCTACCACGTTAATTAGACGTGACCATCCTTTGATAAAACCAACCTGGGATTGGTCCATAGTCTGTAGGTTGCCAATGTCTTTGTTGATCATTTCCATGATAATTCATTCCATGGCTTTGCATATTAGACTAGTCAGGCTAGTGGATATATAGCTTCTGGGGTCAATGGATGGTCCACCATTGTGAAGGGGAATAACCACTGTCTTCCTCCATTCGCTTGGTATGCAGTCTTTCTGAGACTGTAGTTGAAAAGTGACTCGAGTGGTCCTGATAGGTCAGATTTCAGGGAATTTAGGAGCTAACCTGGGATATTTTTGGGCCCCATTCAGGCTGTGCTTTCGGTCTTAGTGAGTGCCGCTATGACCTGCCCCTGCTGATAGTTTGGGAAGTTTATGCTGGTAGGGATATCGCAAGGGGAAGGCGGGGGGGATTAAAGTTTAATTGAATCTGTTGGCCAACAGATTTGCTATGTCACTCTGCTCACTGAAGGTGGTACCATTTACTACCAATTCAGCACACTGCTGTATGTTACCCTTAAGGTTTCGAATAGCTTGAGAAGCTGTCTTGACTTTATAATTGGCCATTGTATTTAATTAGTCCTCTACATTCCCCATTTAGTTTTGTTAGTGAGCTCTTGTCATTATGAGAGTTCCTCTTTCTGACTATGGCTATGACTTTTTTCCTTTCATTATGCATCCTGTTAAAATTAGGATTCTACCAGAGTGGTTTGTTTTTGGGGTTTGTTTTCAGCTTGTTCTGGTAGGTATAGCAGCCTCTATGCAGCCATTTACATGCTTGTACAATGTTTCTGTGAATAATAACACTTTTAATATTTCCAATTTCAAGTTACTTTTCAGGGAAGACCTTACAAACAACTGACTATGCTTCTGTACTACACAAGGATGAGCCTCTCAATGATTACTCACTCTTCTTCTTCTTCTTCTTCTTTTGGCTTTTCCCGGTTAGGGGTCGCCACAGCAGATCACCTTGTCTGCACATTGATTGGCAGTGGAGTTTTACAGTGTCGAGTTGCCAGCCCGGCGCCCAACCTTCCACAGAAGGCACACTCACACGCACACCTAGGGCCAATTTAGAGTGTCCAATCCACCTGCAGCATGTCTTTGGGATGTGGAAGGAAACCGGAGCACCCGGAGGAAACCCACGTGACCACAGGGAGGACATGCAGACTCCGCACAGAAGGCACCCCAGCCGAGGATCGAACCGGAGAACCTCTTGCTGTGAGGCGGCAATGCTAACCACTGCACCACCGTGGCCGCCCCTCAATGATTACTCACTCTACACTTTCTAATTCCACACTATCCTCCTCCACTCCAAATCCATTCACTTCTTCTATTCTCTCCTTTTTTCCTTTTCCCCTCCATCTTATCCTTGCACTACTATTTCCCCTTTCCCCTTTTCTACTTCTGTTTCCCTCCCCCCTAATACTAGCCCAGGTGCTTCTACTTTACTCACGTCTGAAGTTTTCGCAAATGGATTGTCTAGTGTAATATGCCTTTTCCTAGAACAGTAAGAACAATATCTTCTCACTGTTAAATAATGTATTTAGTATTGAATTTTCATGCTGAGATGTTGTGCCACATTTTGTCTTTCCTTACCACTGTTTGTAAATCTTTCCTTTTTTCCTGAACATCACTTATTTCGCTAATGTTAGTTAATTGCTACTATTGCTAATTAACAGCTATTGCTACAAAATTTTGTAAATTAACTATTTTCTATTGTTAGTTACTGCGGTGGTGGTGCTGCGGTAGCATTGTCGCCTCACAGTAAGACGCTGTCCAGTTCGATTCTCAGCTAGAGCGTCTTCTGCATGGAGATATGCGTAAACAAGCGTACCTTCATTGAAGGTTGTGCGTCAGGCCTGTCAAGCCAGTACGTAAAAAATCAACTGCCAATCATTAGCGGACCGGAGTTCCGCTGTGGCGACCCCTAACCGGGAAAAGCTGAAAGACACAAACAAGTTAATAACTATTGCTGTTAGTCAAGTCCTTTTGCTATAAGTTTTCTTAGATGTAGTATAGTGGAACTGATCACCCCGAGCCTCCACTGAAAATGGGTTTCTTGCCCAGTTGGACTTTCCTGGTAAACAAATATAAAATAAAAATAAATAAATAATAAAATAATAAATAATTCTACACACTACTATAGCCTCGCTTCATCAGTCTTTCTTTTAGGGTATTCAACTCTGAGTGAAATCCCATATGACTGATGAAGCGAGGCTATAGTAGTGATGAGATCAATGATGGGTTATATGAACTAGATTCCCTCAGGCACGGGAGCGCCAGCCCTTACTTTTTACTTTTCCAATAGAATTGGACATGATATAAGGAGCATCCCCGTGACTCACTCGAATGAGGTTAGGATACCCATGTTCCTTACCACAGATAATAAGACAGTTTATGATATAATCAGTAAGCACTGGGGGATACTAACTACTAACCATGATATTAACAATATTGTGGCGAGATACCGAAATTTAGGTTTAAGAATAAGCCCAACTTAAAAAGGATTCTCTGTCAACCCTTTGATAGGCATGACTTTGGACATAAGCAAGGCATGGATACACTTCCTTGTGGAGAATGTAGTTACTGTAGATATTTAGATCCAAGTGGTAAAGTTGTGCACCCGGATACAGGACAGAGTTACAGCTTTACTATTTTGGCAGATTGTACCACCTCACATGTAGTATATATTGTGGTATGTGATACCTGCCGGTCTTTCTATGTTGGATTAGTTTGAATTTATGTGAAGTGTTATGAAATGTTTTAGTACTAAATTTTGTGTACAGAATTTTTACATATGCATACATTTTATATATATATATATATATATATATATATATATATATATATATATATATATATATATATTCTATGAAATCTTGTAGTTGAAAGTTTTTTAGTTAATATATGTATTCTATCTAAACCAGTGTATATTTATTCTTAGATATGCACTTTTTGTTATACATAGTATAACTCTGTTTTTAACAATGACTATAGAGAGCTTTATTGTAGCGTTGTTGCTTTAACTCTACTGTTGTTAGTGACTGAATAATTGCTTGAAAGCTTTGAGTGTCTGTTTTTGAATATATTAGAGAGAGCCGTTAGAGTATGTGTTTTCATTAATGGTCTGAAGAAGCTACAAGTGAAAGCGCTTACCAGTGTACACATTAAAGTTCTCCTTCTTTTATAACTGAATTTTTGGTGTCTTTGATGCTGTATGGTTGTCTCTGCTGCTTGGCTTTATTTGGATTATTTATCGAACTTACTTGCAGTGAGACATTTACCCTGAGGAGTGTTTTTTGCTTTATAAACACATTCATCCCTAGAGCCTACTATTTTGCTCATAGTCATTAGCAAGCATTCCCCTTCAAATAAAGGAATAGCAGTGTAGCTTTGACTACAATTTATTAAAATTAGTGATAGAAGAATACTTACTTGACCACAGTACAGATAACCCCAAAAGCAACTCCTTACAGAAAGACCACTCATTTGCAGGGGGTTGGAGGAAAGCCTCACCATCAGAGAGGCAACACTCATAGATCAGCTGATAGTGAGGACTCTTCTTGATGGGTCCAAGGTTGGACTGAACCTTAAACAAAGCCACCGGGACTGATGGAACAGAAGGATTGCCCAAGGCTAGAACACACAGCTCTTGAGGACTGCTATCCCCAAAGTGGCCTGTCTACAGCTTATTGTTGAGAAAATAATACTTGATGTAGGTATGCACCAAGGACAATGTGGTCATAGCACTAATGTCCACAATGCAGACATTCTTGTAGGAAACAATACAGATACACATTCTCCTGATGTAGTGAAACCAGACCCCAACATTTGCCAGTGTGTGGTTGGCCAACAGATGGCAAAAAGAGAAAAAAAGTAAAAAAAAAAAAAAAAGTCGGCAATCTACTAAGAAAGCATGTTCTTGGCAACTGCAAGCATTTTCCATACCAGCACAAAGTGGAATGAGCAACTGCTCCATCTTCCTAATCTCGTGCAGACATGCATGCAGTCCAGGTATCATCTGAGTATGTATTTGCAGAATGCAAATGACCGTCTCTTCCCTTGTTTCTAACATAACAAAGAAAACTTGGAATTTAATGCACTGGCTTCCCTAAGAAAGGATGCCTCATTGTATGGCACTATGCAACTGCTTGTTTACATATCATATAAATGACTGATTGTCTGACCCGATGAGATACCATGGAAATGGATTCAATGCCTTTAACTCCTGCAGTAAATGGAATCATGAATACTGTGGCCACCATCAAGCCCAGCAGGAGCATAGTTTGCAGATGGAACCTGCAATGCATCCTCATCCTGTAGGCTGAAGCCATGATCTTTTGAGCCATCTCTGATTCCAGGAATTGCCAAGACAGAAAAATGTCCATATTCAACTGAGTGATGGTCAGGAGGACATCTTTCAGGTTACTGTGACTTTATTTTTTTACTTTTTATTTTATTTAATGTGATAAAAACACAAATTAAATTATCCTGGGACCCTTTTCAGCCACAATCTGAGCCACAGATCTGGAAGCAATACAGAATACACTGCACCAACAGGCAGTTTGCAATAGCATGTAACACAACAGCACAGTTTGTTTAGACTATTCAAGTTCTACATTATATGTTGCCTACTAGGATGGAACAGCTAAAATGATCAGATATAATATGTAGTAACATATTTCATCTTGTTAATTTTCTTTTTAATTTTCCCTACCCTTCACTCTTCAAATGTGATGTGAAAGAGCTACCCGTCTCTCTCTCTCTCTCTCTCTCTCTATACATATATATATATATATATATATATATATATATATATGTATAGAATTATATATATATAGAGAGAGAAAGAGAAAGAACACGTAGAAATCGATTTTACTATTTGAGGTCCTTCTTCCCTTCCTCATTTTGTCTTTTTCAGTATATTGACTGATCATACAAATGTCCATCTCGTAATATGTGATAACTGAAAGTCTTGTCCCACCTCTTGCCATGCCTTAATACTTCCTCGCACAAGCAGTTGCTGCCACGTCATTACTTTACTTTGTTTTCTAGTCCACATTCACAACACCGTTCGTGTCACTCTGGCAGTTTAGGCTCCTACAATAGGTAACAGCTCCAATCTCCATTCTCCTATTCTTCCCCTCTCAGATCGTCTCTTCTTTAATTTTTAGTAGCCATTCAGCAATGGAGTTTCCAATCATCCCATGGGGGACAATGACATAACCACCATTACATCCTCACCTTCCCCCAAACTTTCAGTCATGGCCCACAACATTCTTTTACATATTACCTCGTACTGTACATTTAGATTCAGGACCATTACTTATACCTAGATGAGTAATAAAGTCTTGGTGTTGTCCCTTTCTCATCCAGGAGTATCATACATGTAGATCATTGGGGTCTCGTGAGTGGAGGAGGACACCAATAGTATTTTAAATACATTAATGATTATGCAAGATGCAAAGTATGGGAAGCATCCAGTACCACCTGTTTGGTAAACAGGTCTACAAGTCTTTCTTCCCAAGACGTTGCCCATGTAGTCCTTGAAAACATCTGCCCTACAACTAGTAACATTCCACTTACCAATAACCAAGCATAGTCCCTCTAGGAAAAGCACTATTTTGCCAGCGTTGTTCTAATCTCCAGAACCCTGGCTCTAAACTGCCACAAATGAATCTTCCTACTTAAAACCCACCCTTTAACCCAGCTGTCATTCTTTTTAGATCCTATAATCTATATTATCCATTCATCATTGTTTTCTCACCGGGGGAGCTACTTCTCTTTTTCTTCTTCATACCCAGCCTGGCTCAACTAATAACTTATAGCTCCTCCATTTCAGTTTTAGCATTCTTCCTTGTCTAAATGGGTTTCTACTAATTCTACTAAATCTACTCCTGTTTTTTTAACATACTGAAACATCTCTCTTTTTACTGGATTTGCCAGGCATATCAGTATTCCACGTTGCCACGAACACCTTCTGTTCAGCTCACTAAGGCACATGTATGATCTACAATTTTTAATTCAAGATGCCCAGTCATACCTTGTTGCCCCCTTCCTCTCAATGTTTTTGATCTCATTACAGCTAAAATCCTTGCCCCTTCTAACTTTCATGCACATCCCTCATGCTCCATAAAGTGACTTTTAAAAAGATAAAATATATATACACCAACATCTCCTCTGACTGCTGCCCCCCCTTAACATACACTGCTCCTTTAACTATGTACAAAAATATAATAATTTCTTGCAAGGTCAGAGATCAGTGTTCTCCTTTGTTGCTCCATCCTCACCATCCTGCAGCCATCACCATGGATGTGACTTAACCTCAAGGATAGGCAGCCCCCTCCCCTCCACTCTGCTCAGACTGAATTTATTGCTCCATTATTACACTATGAAAAATCAAGCAACAAAGAGAGCATGAGGAAAAAAGACATATAGTAAGGAATCAGAATTCACATTATTGGAATCAGAATTCACATTACTGGAATCAGAATTCACATTACTGGAATCAGAATTCACATTACTGGCTTACAATATTTTCTATAACATTGCTAAACCCAAAGTTAATGTCTAAGTAATCTGACAATTATGTAAATGTCTTTTTCTTTAAGGACAGTGCAGCTGCACAGTGTTATGCATCCTTTCATCATTGCTTCTAAAAACATTATCATTCCATCAGTATACAAAAGCTACTGCCAGACAAAGCAGTTTGTGCATTAAAGCCACTTGCCTCTTCAGCACAGCCTCTGCATCCTGTTATAATTAAATAAAGTATGTATGTAAAAGTTTCACATCATGCCTTCACGGTTCCACTCAACCATCTTTATTTACTCCTTGAACTCTAAATCAAAAAACATAGTCTCCCTTTCTCTGGCAGCAGCCAATGTCACTGTGGTTCATATCACTGTTAACATGAGAGACCCCCCCCCCACCCTTTTCTAATTATCTAGTCTCCAAACACAGAGAATCACTTTGTCCATAATTGTCTCAGGCCCTGGAAATCCAAAATACTGTTATCCTTCATGAAACAGCCCCAGTTAAAAAAATCCTTTTTTACAAAGTCCTTCACAAACTCCTTAGAGCATAGTCCTGGACCAATCATAAGCAACACTTACAGAGTTAATTATCCAGTCATAAATGCAAACAAGATGAAACTCTCTCCTTATCATCTAAATTCATAAATCAAAGCTCCTATAATCTTGTTTCAATGTCAGCTTTTGCTCCATGGCTCCTGCCTCTTGCTCTCAGATGCTATCCTCCCTTTCCTGCACCACTTGTCTCCTAAATATTGGGAATGGCACCAGCCTCCTATCCCAACAAAGCAAGAGGGCATCCTGCCATTCCTCTCCTCTCATTATCCTCGCAGTATCATTGCCTTCCTGGAGCAAACAGATCAGCTTCTGCAACAATGATAAAGCCTCCACTGGATATCCCGGAGTGCTAGGTGCCCCTGGAAAAATATCCATCTTTGGGATGGGTACAGCATGCTCCACCTAATACCTTTCTAGTTGCCCAAAATTGCCCTCCTTTGTCTAGTTTCTAGCAAAAAGTCTTGCTCAGCAGACACCTTGGAGTTGTACACCATTAGAATTTTCCCTGGATTCTACAATTCAGTGGGTGTCTTCAATCTGGCGGAAGAAGTCTTGAATTGCACTCTTTCTGTGCCCCACTTCAAGATGGCCATGGAGTATATCGGGCTCACTCTGTCCATGCCCTGGCAGTTGTCAGCCCCATCAATTTGATTAAAGTCTCTTGTATAAATCTGATAAAGTCCCTACCCTCAACCAACTCCAGGACCCCAACAATTCTGAAGATTTTCCTTCTTGGTCAGTCTTCTATTTTGTCAGTCTTACTTGTGTATAATCCACCAAGCTTTTGCTGCTGCCATCCACACCATCAGCTTTGTCTGTTCATCTACCAGGCACGGTATCACAGAGGAGTGTTCCTTGAGGGCACTCTCCACTTCCTCTATTCTCTTTTTTAGTGCCCAGTACATACTCCTTCATCATTTCATTTCTTTGATTTTTAACCAAATAGTGTTCAGTGATGCTTCTTGATCTTGCAGTCTTTGCTACAATGCCTCTATAGGAGCTTTTGTTGACATTTCTTCCCCTTTCTTTATATCCCAATCTTTCACAAAGAGCTGCTGCTAATTACCCTCCCCCACTTTTGTTTTTGCTTATTTCAGCATTACCTTCCCTAGCACTTAATTCACTTCTCCCAGCTTATTAACTATTGCACTAGGTATGCCTTTATGATCATTTATTTTTCTTAACAAGCATGTGGAGAGGTCAGGCTTGATAGTTAGCATAGTAAGGCATTTTTGATACATTGTACCAGACAGTGGTGTCCCTTTAGAGTTGTCAGTTTTTGTGCTTTTGGCTCCTTTAAGTTTATTATTATGTCAAAAGCATTACAGTGATATTTGATGTCGTTGTTAGCCTGTTAACCCAAGGGTTAACACACTAGGACTGCTTCCAGGGATTTCCTGGGTGTGGCTACCAGAAACATTTATTTTGAGGTAAGAGAACATCAGGAGACCTGCATCTCCCAAGACATTTAGCAACATTACTCAAAAATGTGGGGAAGAATCTGGCTGCTGTAAAAAGCCCAAATAACAAATTTTACCTTGAAATGAAACTTACACAAAGAAAACCAGAGATACCTCCTTTGGTGACCCCAGACATTGATATGCCAAAAGGTATTCAGCATCATCATCTAGGCATCCAACAGGTGGAAGAAAAAAATTCCCTACAGGCTGACATTCTTTAGATGTTTGATTTTGATTAAATGAATGAATATAGGAAAAAGCTAAAATATAATGGTAACCAAAGGACCAAAATCAGAGATAGCTATTGTCTTTAGATACCTTGGAACTTCTTAGAATGACAAACAGGCTTTGCATTAACATGCTGTTTTGAAGGTTATTACATTGGAAACTCAAGTGTCTGTCATCATTATTTATTAACTGCAGTTCTAGCTGGTTTGCCAGGAAAAAAAACATAAACTGTATGAGGAATAAACTAAAATGTATGGACAAAGATGAGAGAGATTCTGAAAAATCCAGAACAGCTGAGAACATCTATGCCACACACACACACACACACACACACACACACACACACACACACACACTTGCACTCATCAGTTACAACCACTTGACTGTGACTATAAACCTCAGATGTTTGATTATGATCAATTGAATTTAAAAAATACATAACTGTCACAGAGGACTTCATCTTCTCAGCGCACTATTTTCAGAATACAGTGTGTGATCCACTGTAACCAAATACCTGTCAATATCTTTGCTTAAGAATCAAAGAGAAACCTAAAAAGTAACAAACAACAAAGAACCAAAATCTGGGACAGATGTTAACTTTGTATAATTTAAAAGTTGCTAGAATAACAGGCTCTGCATTAGAATGCTTTTTCTGAAGGCTGCCAAATCTGAAACTCGAATGTCTGTCATTATTTAATAATTGCAATCCTCAATGATTTGCCAGAAAACCACAACTTTTGCAAGAAAACAGATTGACATATGAGGCAAACTGGGAATTGTTGAAAGATTATATACCCCCTCCCACACACACCTTTCAACTTGTTTACTCAAGAATTCTGGATAAAGTCAACAATAATGAAGGAACAGAGACCAAAAATCAGAGACAGCCATAATTCCCTTAAAATGTTAATGGAGCAAATGGTTTTCCATTGACATTGTGAACATACATTTTCTGTGCAATAAGAAATGTAAAACTCTTAACGTCTGCTTTTATTGACTGACTGTAATTCTCAGTGATTTACCAGAAGATTAAACTTTTTTAGGGAAAGAGTGAAATAATGTTCGAAATCAGGGATGGATAAGAGATATGCAGAGACACAGCACACACACACACACACACACACACACACACACACACACACACACACACACACACACACACACACACAGACACACAGACACACACACACACACACACACACACACACACACACACACACACACACACACACACACACACACACACACACACACACACACACAAATAAATAAAATACTGTCCTTCCTACATACCGGCCTACTTGCCACAATTAAAAAGAAAAAAAACTTAAAACCTTAGTCCCAGGCTCCTGCCTCATCCATCTGTATTTTAGCCCTGCTTTCACTTTCAGTCTATCACTGTCTTAATCACCTGAGGTAACCTGAACTAGTAGAAAAAGCTCCTTGCTGCTTGATGCAGCAGCCCAGGGAAACACTGACATCCTCAGGAGTTGCTCATATTGCCCAAAGTCAGGCTGTTTTAAAATCAGCCCAGCAAGTGGAAGAAGATGATTATTTTTTTTTTCACTTGTTTGGTCTTGGAACTCTGGACATGTACATTTGTGGAGTTCTGAGTACCCAGAATCAGAAGGTTGACTATTATTTTTAATTGAAAAATAATCGTCAGTTTCTGACTATAGTACTAGCTCTTTCCTTCCCTTTTTTTTTCCTTTGTAACTGGCAGGACTGCAGGCCCTCAGCCAATACCATGAACCTCACCTAGTGAAAAGGCAAATGAGGAGGAACACGATGTTAAAGCAAATTAAGAAATGGTGGTAACGTCTAAACTAGTAGTAGAATAAAATAATTATACAAATCAGACTATTCTGACAATGGTAAAAAATTCAAAATACAAACAAAAGCCACAGTAATAGAGCATAGCAAGAGATTAAACCACAGAATCAGTGTTCAGAGTTTTTAATATACCACTTTCATCTACAAAGACTTATCAGAAACTGTTAAAACACATTCCCTAAGCATCACATATATACATATACATACATATATATATATATATATATATATATATATATATATATATATAAAGAATCAATAAAAAACTACCAATAATTATTCAATTAAAACTTTATTACACATAATTAAGGTAGTAAATTCTTAAAAATATCATAAATAATGAACCCTGGTAGAATTATTTAACTAAAAACAGTATCACTTGTAAACCTTTAACTTTTTATTTTTTTAAAAAAACATTTTCTGTTAACAAATTCATTTAGCCCTGGGTATTTATCTACCAGTTTCTGATGAAGTCTACTTTGTCTAGTAGTAGAATAAATTGATTAGAAAGACTATTGGTTGTGTCAGGGAGAAAAGGCAAGATGGCAATATACTCAAAAGTTCAAGGCTAAAAGGAATCACAAGGTAATAAAAAGAGCTTGTTGTAGAGAGTGGGAAACAAATAGCAAGGAAGCAGAAATTAAAGAAGGCATTAGGAAGGTCTGTACAGAAATATACGGCAATAAGGAGAATAAACTTACTGAAAATTGGATATGATAAGATGGGATTGTAGGATACAGCCACGACACTCTGGACAAACAGGGAAGTCATGAAGGCATTTTTGGATATAAAGGGGAACATCTTGAGGCCCTGATTAAGTGCCCACGTTTTGCAAGTGTTAGATCGAGGTAATTATTACCTGTTTTCCCTAAGAAATTATTTTTGCCAACATTTTAGCTACTGAGTTCAATATGATTCTGAGAAGGTTGTTGATGGTAGTTGATTTTATGCAGTATTTCAAGGCTAAATTGGATATGGAGACAAAATGAGATAATAGCTCTGTTTGACTTAAGTATTTCAGTTCCATTAGGTGAAAATTCTTCTAGAAGACTGTAGGAAAAAGGTTTCATGGAAAAATGTGTTACAGATATTAAGACAATTTATTGTAATCTCTAATTGGAAGTGATGGTTACTGGTGGTGGTGGTAGTAGTGGGGGAAATTTATCACCTGTCCACATTTGCCTAGAAACATGTTAGGACTGTTTCTTTCCCAAGTTTCTTCATAATAGTAATAGAGGAGTTAACCAGGAAAGTCAGATGAGGTTTACAAAAGTTTAAGCTAAAGAGGCTAAGGCCTAACTTAGATTATATCCAGATGAATGTATATTTTATGCTAGAGATAGTAAATTATAACCTCAGTGAATTTAAACAAGTGTCTAGGCTTCGATGCAATCAAAAGGAAATTGTTGCTTCTCTTACAGGAGAAAAGATTGGAAAGATGTTATAGAAAGAATTTACCAACAATACTTAGAAACATCAGTTGAGTCCAGTATGGCTGACAAGGCATACATTATTTTAATTGGTAAACAAGCAGAAAAGGAAAATGTCTTATAAATACACGGTAGCCATGGACTCGTCCATAATATTATACATACTCAGAAGCCTGCCATTCTTCTAGTTCACCCACCATTATAAGACCTTTAGAACTCCATGGAGGCTTGCATAAAATCACAGCAAACATTTTAAAGATTAAGCCGGATTGCTGATACAACTTTTGGGAATGAAACTGGAAGGCTGTGTCTAGGTATGACAACATGAAGTCAGCAGACATGAAGAAGGTTAGCAGCTGGGATGATGTAAACTCTGACATCATTTTATGAAGAAAGGCTAGAGGAAGATAAGGGAACTTAAATCTGTGAAAGAAATCAGATTGTGAAAACAGTAAGAATAAATTAGTATCCAAGTCCTTTATGGAACATAAACTAAAAAATGGACTACTGGAATTTGATTAGTGAAAGTATCTTCAAATACAAAGAATTTTTGGAAATGGTTTCTCTCCAGACCTGTGGCAAGGCAAAGGTCATTACCCTGGAATGGATGCCAGAGAATTAACAAAGGTAAGGAAGGCATGACTTCTGCAGACAGTGGTGACAGAGAATCCTCAAAGGTGACACAGGTCCTACAATAGACCAGGCATGAGAGGGAGGAACATGTAGTCGAATCTCTAGGTATGTGGAACAGTATATAGAAAGTAGTTAGCTCATTCAAAAAAAGTTAGTCAGCTATAGGACCATCAAATGAAAATTCTCTTCACATGGTTACTTACCCCTGTCTGGCTCGGGAAGCAAAGAAGGAAGGAAGGAAGGAAAACCTAACGGATCATGTCGGAAATGTGGAGTAAAGTGACTGAAATGTGTCAGGGCTACTACTGGACAAGTACAAAATGGGAAGAGCCAGTTAATTCTTAGCAAGAGATTTTTGAAAAGTTTCTGTCCTGTCACAGACATTTTGTATTAAGGGAACTGCAGAACATATAGGCTGGTCAGAAGGAAACATTAAGACTTATATTTTTGGCCTTTGATATGAAGACATGCCAAACAATGGAAATGGGATAAGGAAAAAGAGAAACTGATCGTGTACCTGGATCTCTTGGTCTCAGTGATCACATTACGTAAAATTTCAAGGAAATTGGAACAACTGTACCATGTCTGAAAAGGCATCTTCTTGCAAATTTGAGGTGGATGATTCTTTCCTTTTTCTTGGAATATGGTTTTAGACCTAAAGGTACAAACTTAACCCAAGAACTGTGTTGTATCAACCACTGTTGTAGAATGTTTTGTTGTTTGCATTTTTGTTCTGGTAGAGACATATGTTGGAGCAAACCAGTGATGTAATAATATGGATGCTTAACTATGCAGAATGTACAAGCACCTAAGTTATGTTTACCAAATGATTTAAAAAGAAAGAAAATCTGGTCAAAAATCTAATACCATGCAGGCTATTTAGTGTCATCTTTATCCCTTATGGGATGATCAGATGGACTGTTTTTGACTGGACCTTGCTGATTTAGTCAGGCCTGGTGTCCTGTTACAGTAGGAGAATCCACAGGCCCAGATAACCCTAGTCAGTATCTAGGGGATTTGAGAGACAGGTCTCTAGGATCATGCTGATCTGACAAGGACTTCAGCTAATCATCCAAAAGATATTGTTGTGCAAGAGCCTTGAGATGCATCCTCCAAACAAGGTGAGAGCTGAGAGGGATTCTTCCCCAGCTGCAAGCTCCTCAGCTAAGGGAGAGGACTGGCTGGAGTCAAACCCTTGGTAATTGTGGATAAGTGCACCATTTGTCGTAAACAGGGAACCAACTAGCTACTGGACTTACCTTGTGGAGGTTCAGGCCTGAGCTTGCCCTCCAAGTATTTGTCTTTGTAGTACTGCTTCAAGGACCAGCTGGCATTATGAGGGCATTTCCTGATTTCCTCACAAAGAGCTACCAAGTAGTCACATCTTGGTGAAGTAAGCTAACAGCTTTTGACTCTTTTGATGTCATATAGTTGAGTTAAATTCAGTTATTAATGTCATGCTCTTCTCGAAAATAATGCAGCTAGTGGTGGTAAGGACTTAGTTTGTTAATGGCCACAAGGACATGTACGATGATCAGATTTAAGCATGCTAATGCATGACTTTACTGATGATATTAAAAATCAGTATCTACATTGAAAAAAAGAACCAACAGTTTCTGAGGTGGAGTTTGTTTATTTACCCAGCAAAGTACATTACAGTGGCATTTTCTCACCTTACACACCTTCCTGATCATAGGACTTTGCTGGAAAAAAAGTGCCATATTCCTGGTAGAGAAGTATTATTCAATGGAAGATCAGTCTAGTAGGTATTTATGTGGGAGGCATAGTCCTCACATCCTCCCTACACTGGGACATCTTTGTAACTTTCATTTAATACAGTCATCTCCAGGTCACTACAGCTAAATGAAAATGTGAACCTTGAGTACAGAAGTGTGTGTGTGTGTGTGTGTGTGTGTGTGTGTGTGTGTGTGTGTGTGTGTGTGTGTGTGAACCAATTACCTGCAGTGCTGTAAATACAAATAGATATCCAGGCACAGAGCAGTAGATGTTCAAATAGATCACTCTTACAGTAGCCTAGGCTATGCAGGTTATATCCTGCCAAGAATATGACAATCAGCCAGCTTCCTGTTTAAGGGTGCCTTCCACTTTCCCTAACCAAAATGCAATGGATATTCCAACATATCATAAATATAGCTTTTTAAGGAATACTTGAACTCACAGTGGGCACTGTCTCAGCTGTGTGTGAACTCAGAAGTAATATTCATAGGTTCATAGGTTCATAGGTTCATAGGTTCATACTAGGCTATCTGCCCGAGGGCATTTACAAGCCTAGCCCATTGTTTTGTGGCTTACGCCACCCCTTTAGTATGGGGAACTAAACCCATTATTTTGCTGTGCCTCTGTCGAGCAGTGACACTGAGGTAATCCCTGGGGTATATCTGCGATCTCCCATCCATTGGTCAAGATTTCTCTTGAACAAGGCCAGCGAGGTGCTCTGCCTCACATGTACCGGGATTTTGTTCCACAGCATAGGGAGTCTTTGGGTGATGAATCTATCCCTCCAGCACGTCCTATTAATGGTCGTGTCAAGGTTTAAGTCTCCCGCCCTTGTGGCTCTGATGGATCTGGATTTTTTGAGGTGAAGCATATTCTTCAAATCTGGGTTTGACATGGCCTTGTATGTTAGGCAAAGGTCACCTCTGAGCAAGCGGTAAGCGACTGAGTAGAGCTGGAGTTCTTTCAGTCGGGCGGCATAGGACAGATTTTTGAGACCCTTTATCCTTTTGGTGAGGAAGTTTTGTGGCCTCTCCAGCTGTTGCAAGTGTCGGGTCAGATACATTCCGAATGGGGCATTGTACTCAATCACTGGTCTGATGAGTGCTGAGTAAAGGGAGACTATGACCTCCCTTGATCTAGATGAGAAACCCTTCATGATAAGGTGGGCAATGTAGAAGGTCTTCCTAACTACTTTAGCTACATGGGTGTCGAATGACAGACTACTATCAACCTGGGTCCCCAGGTCCCTGATAACTTCTTCTGCGCTCAGTGGATTGTCACCTATTTGGTAGCTAGGGGTAACCTTGTTTTTCCCGAAGGGTATGACTATGCATTTTTTGGCATTTAACTTTAGGCCGTGGCTCTGGCACCAGTTATCCATTTCTGTGAGACCCTTCTGAAGGATATCTGTG
This sequence comes from Protopterus annectens, assembly GCF_019279795.1. NCBI lineage: Eukaryota > Metazoa > Chordata > Ceratodontiformes > Protopteridae > Protopterus > Protopterus annectens. The sequence goes on along the minus strand of NC_056743.1, from coordinate 622,114,494 downwards.
TCAGATGTGTTTTCTACTATGGTGCCCAGTTTGCAGTCATCTGCAAACTTTGTCAGCCATAACCCTCCTGTGTTTGCTTGTACTTCGGAGAAGTAGATGCCAAACAAGAGTGGGCCCAGGACTGAGCCCTGTGCAGGGTTGCCGGATTTCCGGCAACCCAGGTAGGGACAAAAAAAAAAATAGAAGGTCTCTCACGAAGTGAAGACCAAAAAAAAAAAAAAAAAAAAAAAAAAAGGTCTTCGGCAACTGAAGACCAAAAAAAAAAAAAAAAAAAGGTCTTTAATGCGGAACTGTGAACTGAGCTAGCTCACTCTGCCTGCAATAAACACTGAGCTTCTCGTGTTTAATGCATTGCAGTTCCGCATTAAACACGAGAAGCTCCGTGTTTAGCGCTTTTTGATTGGCTCATACGGCATATGGGCCATCAATCGCTAAACACGGAGCTTCGTTTTAATGCGAACACAAGAAGCTCCGTGTTTAGCAATTTTTGATTGGCCCGTATGCCAGGTATACGGGTCAATCAAAAAAAACAAAAAAAACAAAACAAACAAAGTGGAGGCTGGCCGGGATTTAAACCGGCAGGGCGGGACTCGGGATCAGGCTACTGATCTCGGGACAGTCCCGCCCAAATAGGGACGTCTGGCAACCCTGGCCCTGTGGGACACCACTTGTGACAGGCTTTGAGTCTGACATGGCACCAGCAACTCTGACCCTGTGGGTTCTGTCACTCAGCCAGTTTGCAACCCATCTTGTGATGTATGGGTTGACATTTAAGCTGATGAGTTTTTCAATGATACCCGAGTGGGGTATTGTATCGAAGGCCTTAGCCAGATCGAGGTAGGCTGTATGGACTGCCTTTCCCTCATCAATGGCTTTGGTGACTGTTTCGAAAAAGTCAACCAAATTTAAAAGGCATGATCTGCCTTTGACAAAGCCAAACTGGGTTGGATCCAAAGTCTGCAAATTCCCTATGTCTTTATTTATGAGGTCTATTATGATCCTCTCCATGGCTTTGCAGATAAGGCTTGTCAAGCTAATGGGCCGGTAATTTCCAGGGTCGGTGGAGGCACCGCCTTTGTGGAGTGGTACCACAGTTGCAGTGCGGCACTCCCTGGGTACGTATCCAGAGGTAAGACTTTGATTAAACAGCTGTCCTAGCTGTGGGTTTAATTCCTCATTGAGTTCATGGAGCACACAGCCGGAGACACCATCAGGTCCCATGGATGCTGTGTTTTTTGCTTTGGAGAGAGCAGTTCTCACTTGGGCGCTGGAGATGTTTGGGGGGCTGCAATCGTTTGGAATAGATATCTCTCCTTTTGGGGGGGAGGGGGGGGGAGAAGTTTGCACTAAACCTGTCAGCCAGTATGTTGGCAATGTCTGTAGGATCAGTAATCTTCACATCATTTTGAACTAGCTCTGAGCATATTTGGGAGTTTCCTCCCAGGTTTCTAACATAGCTAAAGAAGGCCTTATGATTGTCTTTTGAGTCTTTAGCTATTTTTCTCTCAAAATTTGCTTTGGAAGATTTTATGAGAGCTCTTAGTTTTTTACTTATAGTGATCAAGGGTGTCTTACCTTTTAAGGATTTTGCTCTATCTTGTAGTAGCTTCCTCCTTTTGTTGTAGAGTTTGTTTATGGCTGGGGTCCACCAGACTGGACGCTTGCCTTTGGTACAAAGAGTCTTTGTTTTGCTTGGGATTGCCTTATCCATGCAGTCCTGTAGGTGCTGGTAGAAGGCATTTGTAAGTGATTCAGCGGCTTGAGTACTGTTTTCCCGCTCGGGGCCTTAAAGGAGACCACACTAGTCTTTAGAAGTGTGAAGTCAGCTTTTGAGAAGTTCTTTACTGTGGTCTTTTTATTTCAGGTGGGGTGGGATGAGGACCTCCAGCGAGATTAGTTTGTGGTCTGATCTCACCAGTGAGGGGTACACCTCCGTGCTGAACATTGTGCTCCCATGTTCGTGATGATGAGATCAAGTATGTTGTCTCCTCTTGTGGGGATGGTGACTAGTTGTTCCATGGCATTTGAGTTTATGAATTCCAGGAACTTTTGGGCTAGGGTGTTTGGGCTTGAGTAGTGTTCCCAGTCTATATTAGGGTAATTGAAGTCACCTAGTATGATGGTGTTTGGTGATACATTTATCCCCTCTAGTGTTTTCAGGAAGGCCATGTGAGGTTCCTGAGTTTGTGAGGGTGGCCTGTAACATGCTACAATTTGCAGAGCAGTCTTGCCTATGGTTAATTGCACCTGGATGGTCTCCAATGCATGCGTTGCCACCAGTCTTGAGGTGTGGGTGTCCTTGATGAATATGGATACCCCTCCTCCTTTCTTGGTATTGTCCGGATTTTGGGGCCGGAACGCATGATATGAGGTAAAACCTGATAGCGCTGGGGTGCTCTCGGGAGCCTTGAACCAGGTTTCTGTCACAGCACAGACATCGATGTTCTCCATACTGAGAAGGGCCTCGAGTGCGTGCATTTTGAGATTTAGGCTTCTGGCATTGAGCAGCATTACCCTTAGTTTTTTTCCTTTTTTGTGTTATAGGGTGGTAGGTTTAGAATTTGAGCCTTGCCTAAAAAAGGCACTATGGGGGTGGCAAGAGCCTTTGCCAATATCCGGAATCCCAGGGGTGACAGGTGCAAGCCGTCCCTTGCGAAGCAGCGTGGCTTTTCCAGCATGTCATCCCAGGCAGACAGACACTGGATCCCCTTTGAATGACACCAGTGTTTAAGCCAATTGTTAAAGCTGATCATCTTATCTCTGTATTCCTAAAGAATGTTGCAGAGGTAAACAGCTGTAACAGAATGCACCTTAGGTACAAATTGCTAGGTCTTGCTGTATTTGTTATAGCAAGAGTAAAGCCATTGAGAAAGTACCTGAGCTGCCCATGGGCATCTATACAGTGAAGGAGACAGTCTCCTTAATTAAAATGTATTAGGTCAAAAACTGGTGAATGTGTAAGACTGTCTCAAGCTAGGTTTCAGTAGCTTTCTCAGCCATGAAGAACGAGTATTCTAAAGATGTCTTGCAGTTCAGGAATTCTGTTTCCTAGCTGTGGGAGCAGCAACAAATAAGGTCCCCAAGACAGATATTTTAAGTTTGCTAAAACTGTGGATTTAGAGAGAGAGAGAGAGAGAGATAAAGAGAGAAAACATGCTTCTACAACATAAGTAAATGTTCTAAGGAGGCATCGGTTGCCTGATGAACTCAGGAGGAAAGTACCTCTAAGAAATTCCTTTTATACTTTAAGAGAAGCCAAGTACTTTGAACCCTATCCGAGTAAAGTTTGAAAACTGCCACAAAGTGAAGTTTTACAGACAAACAGAGATCTAAGCGAAAAATCTGAGCAGTACTAGAAGGATTGAGGAACTGAGGCTGTTAAAGAATCCAGAATGTGTTCAGTAAACCTGTTCCCTTTATGTGGGTTCATCTGTTGGACAAAAGGCCTGTAAGACAATCGCATAATAAAACCTACACTACTAGAAAGACCATTTGACTTGGCAATTAAAAGATTTGGAGCAAAAAGCAATTAGCACAAGTTCACAGTGGTCTAAATGGGATTTTCCTAACCCTGCACCAGGACCCTGTTGTGAGAAATAGGTCTGGGAATAGATTTGAAACAAATAAGACCTCCAAGACAGAAACACACTCGACCACCACAACACAGCACAAACCATAGGATACATAGATAACCTCCACAGTGTGCCTCTCAAGTCTAAGGCCCTAAGGCTAAACACCTTGCCCAATACACTAATCATAAGTGACTCAACAGTGAGGCACACTGATGTCTACTCACTAGGTTGAATAAGGAGAAGGTGACAGTCAACTGTCTATCAGGTACCAGAGTCCAACACATAACACACGCACTCAGGTCACTCCACAACAAGTACAAGGATGACTCTGTCACTGTCCATGTGGGTGTGAATGACCTGAGATGCACCTCCCTGTACTACATGAAAAGAGACATGGTTGAGCTCTCAGATTATGTGGCCCAGGCAGGTATGATCCTAACCCTAAGCAGTATCCTACCATCACCCAGAATGATACCGCAGTACAAACAAAAAATTATTGACTTCAACAATTGGCTAAGTTTCTGGTGTCATTCTAAGGGGATCCAGTATCTGTCTGCTTGAGATGACAATGATTGACAGACCTTGATGCTTTGCCAGAGATGGCCTGCATCTGTCACCCCTGGTTTTCCAGATACTGGCTAAGGCTCTTGCCACCCCTATAGTGCCTTTTTAGGCGGTGTTCCAAAGACCAAATTACCACAGTAACAGCTATAAATAAATGCAGTCTGAGGGTCATGCTGCTCAATGCTAGAAGTCTAAATGTCAAGATGCACTTGCTCGAAGCACTCCTCAAAATGGAGAACATTGACATTTGGTTTAAAGTGGCAGAAAGCATGACTGTGCTACCAGGCAAAAACTCATTCCACAGCTTTTGGCCCTAAAACATGGACTGAAGCTCCAAAGGTGGTGGTATCTCCATATTTATAAAGGATATTTATAAAGGATATACACACCTCCAGACTAGTAGCCTAGCATAACGCATCTGAGATACTTCAGGTACAACTAACATTGGGTAAGACGGTGATCCAGGTCATAACCTGCTATAGGTCCCCAGCCATGTCCCTAGACTCTTACTCCACATTCCTAAGCATCCTGGAATTTATCAAGGTCCAACCCAACACTCTCATACTAGGAGACTTTACCCCTCCATCAACTGGGAAAACTACTCAAGCACCAATACACTGGCCCAATGCTGCCTGGACTTCATCAATTCCAATGCCCTGGACCAGCTCATTCTGACCCCCACTAGAGGAAGCAACATCCTTGACATGGTTATTACTAACATGGGTGACTATTGCTCTACACCAGTCCCTCCCTGGTCAGATCCAACCATAAACTAAGCATCATGGAAATCCACATCTCACCCACACACACACACACACACACACACACACACACACACACACACACACACACACACACACACACACACACCCGCAATGGTAAGAACCTTGAAAAACTTCTCCAAAACTGACTTTGGACTCCTAGAAACAGCGGTGGCTAACTTCATAGCACCCATGCCAATGGAAAGCAGCTGCATGACTGCTGAATCATACACCAATGCACTGTACAAACATATACATAAATGCATGGAACTAGCCATACCCAACAGAAGCAACACGCTCTCCTCCAAAAAAAGGAAGCCAATCTGGTGGTCACCTGCCATTAATAAACTCTACAATAGAAGGAAAAAAACTATTGCAGAAAAAGGTGAAGTCCCAAGACTGGAAAAAGTCCCTTGTTAGGTTAACAAAAAGTTGAGATTCCTCATCAAATCCTCTAAAGCCAGGTATGAAGACAGAATTGCGGCAGACACTAAAAATAATCACAAATACTTCTATATTTATATCAAGAACCTCAGTGGCAATACCCAGATTTGCTCTGAGTTACTGCACAATGGTACCTCCTATACTGAGCCAACAGATATTGCCAACATACTGGCCCACAGATTCAGTGCCAACTTTACCCCTCCCCTCTCTCAAAGGACCAATCACAATACCAGAAGAATGCCAGGCACCCAGCATTACTGCAGGACATGTTAAAGCTGCATTGTCGAAGCCAAGAATGCAGCTTCCATGTTTCCTGATAATAACCCTGGCTGTGTTCTACATGAAATACAAAGTGAGCTGGCACCACATCTGTGTGCCCTATTCTGTCTTAACCTCAGCTCAGGCTTTGTCTCTACCGAATGGTGCACTGCTACAGTCATCCCTCTCCATAAAGTAGGAGCAACTACAGACCCTGGGAATTATCATCCCTTTAGCCCGACGAGTCTGATATATAAAGCTATGGAGCGCATCATCATGGACCTGATTAACAAAGATATAGGAAATCTCCAAACTCTGGACCCCACACAGTTTGCTTTTGTGAAAGGGAAATCATGCCTGCTCAACCTGGTTGACTTTTTTGAGTCAGTCACCAGGGATGTGGATGAAGGTTAGGCGGTGCATACAGCCTACCGCGATCTGGGCAAGGCCTTTGATACCATTCCTCACTTGGGAATTATTGATAAACTCACCAAACTAGGCATCAACCCCTATATCACAAGGTGTGTTGGAAATTGGCTCACAGACAGAGCACACAGAGTGAAATTAGTGAACTCCGAGTCAGACTGCTGACCAGTCATGAGAGGAGTCCCACAAGGATTGGTCCTGGGTCCTGTCCTGTTCATCATCTACTTCTCAGAAATCTAGGTTAGCACAAAGAGATTCTGGCTGACCAAGTTCACAGACAACTGTAAGCTGGGAGCCATTATTAACTCCCTAAGTGATGCAGATATCCTACAGCAAGGCCTCAGTGAGACCAATGACGGATGTCGAAACCATGGCTATAAGCTTTACGCCACAAAAAGCATCATCATACCCTTGGTAAAAACTCAGCTCCCACTAATTACCACATCTATGGGAGCCCACTGAACACTAAAGGCATTATAAGAGATCTGGGGACGCAGGTTGACAGCAACCTCTCCTTTGACCACCACATTGCCACTGTGGTCAGAAAGTCCTTCTATGTGGCACATCTCATTACCAAGGGTTTTGCATCCAGGAAGAAAAGGTCATTGTCTCTCTCTACTCTTCCCTCATTAGACTAATCATCGAGTATAATGACCCATTTGGCATGTACCTCACTAGACACCTGCAACAGCTGGAGAGGCCACAGAAGTACCTCATGAAGAGGATCCTAGGCATTAAACACATGTCCTACATGGAAAGACTCAAAAGACTCCAGCTATTCTGTCTCATATCACCTACTTAGAGGCAATCTCTGCTTGACTTACAAAGCAATGTCTGACCCAGCTCTGTTAGAAATGCTACATCTAAAGAAATCCCAATCCGTCTGCACCACATGCTACTGAGACCTCAACCTCATTACCATAATCAACAAAACATGCTGGGGGAACAGGTTCCTCACTCAGAGACTGCCCATGCTCTGGAATAGACTTTCCATACATGTCAAGCAAAGCACCTCGCTGTCCCTCTTCAAGAGAAATCTTGATGAGTGCATAGGTAATAGAAAGTTCAGCCCGGGGATCACTCCAGTGGCTCTACTTGATAGAGGCACTGGGAACTAATGTCAGTGGCACAATGCCAGGGCACTTCTATGGGCTACACTTGCAAAGGCTCCAGGGCCATTAGCCTAGTACACACTTATGAACCTATAAGACAACAGTACTGGCTAGAAGGTCTGTCTAGGTCAAAAGGTGGTAATCCTTACAAAACTTTGTCTTCTGAATTAATATCTTCTGAGAAACTGGTAGAATAATGTGGAGACCATGTGTCAAGTCTCTCTCTCTCTCTCTCTCTCTCTCTATATATATATATATATATATATATATGTGTGTGTGTGTGTGTGTGTGTGTGTGTGTATGTATATATCTATCCTTATATATATATATATATATATATATATATATATATATATATATATATCTAAAATCCAAAATCTCTAAGAAGTTTATAAACCCGTATGTAGTCCAGGACAACTGTTATTGTCATTTTCTCTAACACATAAATAGAACTCTCTTCCACCACATGTATGAGCTACTCAGGATCACTCCATTTTTAAGACTTTACTTCATTCCTACCTCTCATCTAACTGGGTGTGCTCCTGTTCTCACCCTGCCTAACTGTTATCTATTTTTCCTATTTTCTATTAGTCTGCAGTAGACCATTGTATTCTATGTAATCCTATCATCTTAGTTATGGAGTATGCCATATAATGCTTTTTATTATCATTTCTTTGTCAGGTCAATGTCTTTTTCATTTTGCTATATTTGTATTGTTTTCTATTATTCTAATACTGTATGTGGAGCTTTACTTCCCGAGCCTCCATTGAAAAAGTTTCTTTTTTGGCCCAATGTACTTTACCAGTCAACAAACTGTGAATAAATAAATAAATAAATACATAAATAAATAAATATCAGCAAATGCTCAGTGGCATTCGCTGATATTAACTATCAATGGTCGGCAACACAGTAATCAAACATCTGCTGTTCGATATCGAGTCTGCAAAGAATCTGCATTTGGGATTTTGATAGTAAACTACATATATATATATATATATATATATATATATATATATATATATATATATATATATATATATATATATACACACACACACACACACACACACACTATCCCTAAGACTGCAAAACAATGAAGAATAAGAAAAAAAATCCTTAACCCATTGTTAAAGATCTCACAATAACCAGCAGTAACTCATCTTGTATGGAACTAGCTGATTTTAACATTTTTAATTGCATATGTAATGAGCATTGAATTGAAGTCATATGACTACCTTATGTTTTTATTCCTTTCTGACTGTTATTTATCTATTAGATTTTAAGTCTTCAGTTTGCTGTGCTACCTGTATATAAGACTGTATCGTAATTGCACTCTTATTGTATACAATGTCACTACCTGCTACTACTGTACGAACTGTCTTCTAGAAGCATTGTTATACAAGATTATTGGTCTTGCCTCCAACTTGACCAATTTATTCTATTCTAGTCTTTTTACCGTTATGAATATCTGTTATTATTTTTTTCTTTATTGTATTATAGAGTTTTCTTTCTACTAACAAAATAGTTTACTAACAATGGAGCTTTTCTCCCCGTGCCTCCACTAAAACATGGTTTTATGCCCAGTCGGACTCTCCCGATAAACAAATGTAAAATAAATAAATAAATAAATTGTACACAGATCCTCCCAACACATAAGCACATAAGCAGATGTACACAAACAAACCACACACATAAAACATTTTCCTGTGGTCTCTGATCTTAAAAGGTTTGCTAAAGGACCCTCATGTGAAACCTGTTAAGAGGTTAGATGATGGTGGAAGCTACCACCAAAATTAGAGCGCAGTAACACATTCCTGCTGAGGAGTCTGACATTGTCAAGATGAGAAAACAGACTGCTTTGAATTTTTTTTTGTTTCTGTGGAACGATCTACAATGGTCAGCACTTGAGCAGGCCGAAACTTAGTGTGATAAAGTTCACTGTGACTCCAAGGACTGAAACAAATGAAGCAAAGACACTATCTGCTAGACAAGGCTATCTTTGCATTCTGCTGCAGCCAGCAGAAGTGGGAAAAACTCTGGTGCTGCTGCTTACATGATTATACCTGCCACTTCTACTACTGACATTCTTCAGGAACACTTTGGGGGCTAAGGTAATTCCAAAGGGAAAAAATCCAAAAGTGGTAATAGCTAGATCCTAGCCAGAAAGTTATGAGTATCCCAGTCCACTTGGAAATCTTGGTGTAAAAATAAAAGTCCTGAAGATTCAAAGAATACATCCGGTCTACTCTGGACAAGAAGAGAAACAACGACTGGAGACTGGTCATACAAAAACACACTTAAATAGTATAATGGTTTAGGATTCTCAGATCTTAGAGCCACATGAAGTTCTTTGTCTTTTTCAGTATCAAAAATAACACAAAATGCTATGTGGGCCCTTGCTCATCTAAGGAAAACACTGTTCAAATGAATGTTTGCACCTCCTGCCTTGTCTTATACTTTAGATGGAATGTGTCATATGGCAAGGACAAAGATGGCAAAACAAGATAAAAATGAAGGGCATGAAGAAGCCTTTTGCTACTATTTTCCCATTCCAATAGCTCATTTATTGTCTTAAATTAAGCTGAGTCATGGAGGAAGAAGCACACCATGGCCACAGGTAATTGGAAAAGTCAGGAATATCATTATCTGCCAAGGTGTTGACTACAGTCTCTATAAAATTACTATCTGTATTGCTGGACTCACAGATGGACAGAATCACTAGAACGCAGATTCCTCCTGTAGGTGGATCTGCGAGGTTATGCCAGAATCAAATCTGACATTGACTCTTTCGCATTCAAACAAAGGAGCTATTGTGGGATGAAAATGCACCTTTTCAACCATAAGTCTCTGATTGTTCTTTTAGCTCTTTTTTAGACATTTGTCTCTGGACCAAACAGCAAGGGATCTTTAAAAGAGTAGCCTACAGAAGTCATATTGATATCCTAAATAAATACAGTTCCATGTATCTACTGTCAGTGAGCAGATATGCCAGATTCAGCTTTTTAGCAGCCCCACCCACTGCATTCTAGACCACATTGGTCATGAGTTTGCTCAAAGTGATGAACATGGGAGCCTGAGCCTTGATGGAATCTTTCAGGGATGTGTTAGAGGAACTGTCTGTTACACTTTGCAGTACATACATACAGAAACCATGCTACTCTAGAAATACAACATGTGGGTGAGGTAGCACAGCACCCTCATCGATAATACGGAGGACACAAGGACACTCTTCCCAACCTGTTCTTCATCACTAGTTCTTTGTCAGTGTAGGGGGTTATGGACTCTGGTGAGCAGGGCTGTTCCTCTGGGATCCAGCAAATTTATTTATTTATTTTTCTGTCTATCTATCTATCTATCTATCTGTCTATCTATCTATCTATCTATCTATTTATTTTATATTTGTTGGCTGGGATAGTCCGACTGGATATATGTCCATTTTCAGCTGAGGCCCAGGGAGAACAGCTCCATATAACACGGACAGAACATAATAAATATGAGTCAAACATATTTACAAAATCCTCTAGTAGGTACTCACAATATACACAGTGTGTAATAGTATACATACATTCATAGGAATTATACGTTCATAGGTTAGTATTAGGCTAACTGCCCTTGCGAGCCATTGTAAGCCTAGCCAATTATCCCTTGTGAGACTCAAACCCAGCACCTTGTGTTTGTAAGGCAAACATCTTAACCATTAGGCCACCCTCCCAACATATACAACAAGTTGCAGCAAGCTATTATGAGAAGGAGATGCATACAATATTAATTTAAATAAGGCATTGAATAAGTAGTGATTAATCAGGGTTAGTACAGGGACAAAGCCAGTGCTCTTTAAAATACTGTTTGAAGCCTTTTTTGAAGAGAGTTAAAGAAGGTTCGAGGGTAAGGTTAGATGGAAGTTTTACCAACAATGTTGGCAAACAGGGAGTCGCTGGTTGAGTTAATGGGTTTGTGGGTTTGGACCAACAGTTTATTCGATGATCATAGTTGCTTTGAATTACTGTATGGCTTTATGATATTTTTGAGTGCCGGAGTATTTTCAGGGTGGTACAGAATTTTGTGTGCTACTATAAGCTGATTGAACAGAAGTAGGCTAGGCGGTTCTAGCCACCCGAGAAGGCTGATATTTTGACAGTGATGTGTCCTATATGTTGAACCTATGGAAAATCTGGCAATATCGTTGTAACATGGGAGAGCTTACTAAGTTCAGTTTTGCTCAATTTGGAGAGTATGGGGGAGGCATATAGAAGGGTAGAGAGTAGGTGTGAGCGGGCGATTGCAGTCCTAGCTAATGGAGTTAGAAAAGGTTTGGTTATTATAGTTTTACTGATATGCAGATCAAATTTGAGATTATTGTCCATTACTACTCCTAAAAACTTAGTATGGTCATCTGGAGAGATAGAGGTACCGTTGTTGGATGTTATGGAGAAGGAAACTGGGGTGAATCTACTGGTGGGGGTAAAGAGGAGTAGCTTAGTTTTGTTGGGATTTAACAACAGATGATGATTAGAAAGCCAATTTTCAGCTGTGTTAAATGTGTTTTGTGTTATGATTTGCAGGTCTAAAGGGGAGGAGGCCGTACAGATCAGGGTAGAATCGTCTGCATATTGAATGCAGGTTGCATCATGGATGGCAGTATGAAGATTGTTGATGAAGATAGAAAAGTGTACAGGACCTAGAATAGAGCCCCTGAGGGACACCAAGGGTGAGAGATAGCAGGGTGAATAGTTTGCCTTGCCATAATGCAGCCTGTTGTCTGCCACTCAGATAGGATAGGAACCACTGAACAGCATGGTTATCTAGGGAGATGGATTTTGGGGAATGGATGAGTAATTTGTGGTTGACCATATCAAAGGCCTTCGACAGGTCTAGAAATAGGGCTGAAGATAGCCTGTTGTTGTTCCTATTTTGGAATATGGTATTTGTAAAAGAAAGGAGGGTGGAGGTGGTGCTGTGATATGGCCTAAAGCCATGCTGAGAGTTGGCAAGTAGACTGTTCTGAATGAGACAGTCCATAAGCTGCTTATGAACAAACTTCTCCATTAATTTGGCTAGTGGTGAGAGAATGGCAATGGGTCTGTAGCTGGACAGTTCTGTTGAACTTCTACCTTAGTGGAGTGGGGTAACGTGGGTATTTTCCAGATTGAGGGGATAGTTCCATCAGTTTGTGTTCTATTGATAAGGATAGATATGGGGAATGCCATGGCGTCGGCAGCTTTTTGTAGGTACTCTGCAGGAAGGAGATCAGCAGAAATGGTAGTTGGTTTTAGTTTTTTGATAAGGGATTGGATACAAGTGGTAGAGACAGGTTGGAAGTTAAAGGGGGGATGAGAGGTGGGTGTGTTAGTGGTAGAGTTATAGTGGGTGGGAGTAAGTTGGTTAGCTAACAACTGAATAGTATCAGAGAAAAAGTTATTAAAGGCAGTAGCAACACTTTCTGGGGATTTATGGGTGTAGTTTGATGGGGTTGGGGTAGTAGATTGTTCTGGATGAAGAAGTCGGTTAATACCTGCCCAAAACCTTTGGGTATTATTTTGGTGTTTAAACTGGAGGTTCTGGCAGTAGTTTTTTTTTGTCTAGCGAAATGATTTTTTTGTATCATTTCTAAGTTGACGATATCTCACTTGGTCGAGGAGGGCTTTAGTTGTTCGCCATTTGGTCCAAGCTATATTTCTAAGTTTGATTTTTATCTTAGTTTCCTTTGTGAGCCATAGAGCAGTATTAGATTTAGTCTTTATAGTACATGCAGGAGCATAGGAGTCAAGGATGCTCAGGAATTTATTGTTAAAGAAAGTTACGGGTTCATCTAGTGGTAGATTTTTTAGGATTGACCAGATGACCGATTTAAGTTCGTTTAGCAAGTTAGTAGGATTGAAGTTTTTATTATTTCTGACTGTTTGCACATAGTCTTGTGGTGGGTTTCTGCCTTATGCTTAATAATATAGGTTAGTGAATGATCACTTAGGTCACTGGGGAGCATCCCAGCTGTATAAAGCTTGGGTGGCTATTGATAAGTACCCAATCTAAGATGCTTTTCCTGTTGGTGGGTTTACTAACCCTAGTGGGAGAGGTTATTATTTGGGTGAACCCAAACAGATTTATATGGGTGACAGGGGATTCAGCTGAGCAGGTGCACCAGTGAGTGTTAAAGTCACCAAGAGCAATGGTTTCTTGGGTATAGGTAATGGATAACCATTGCAGGATATCTTACAGAGTACTTATTTTATTGCCTGGAGGAATGTAGACACAGACAATATTTATACTCTTATTATTGTTAATTTGCATTTTGGTAATGAGGATTTCTGCATTATTAAATGGGGTCAGTTGAACTGGATCTCTATTAACACTTAATGTATTTTTGTAAAGAACTGCTATCCCACCTCCCTTCTTAGCTGTTCGGTCTAATCGTTGTATGTTGCAGCCCGGGGATGATACCTCATTATCGGCAGTAGTAGGTTTAAGCCAGGTTTCTGTAAGAGACATTATGTCTGGGGAATGAACTGCTAAGAGGACATGCAGGCTGGGGATTTTATCATTTATACTTTAAATGTACAAGTGAAATGTCAGGAGAGCATTTGCAGGACTATTAAGAGGTAGTTTATTGCTGAGGTTGGTGGTGTAGGTGCTATTGTCACTAGGTAGAGATGGACCAGGGTCAGGAAGGATGTCCCCATCTGTAACAAGGTTATATTGAAATCTGATTATGAGCTTTAGAAACTTATGAATAAGTCTTAGATAGTGCTTGTCCCTTGGATTAGATTTTAAGCTTTTAATTGGGTGATGAGGTAAAGGGGATGAAGGTTTAGATGTGTGGGGGATAGTTAGGTGAGCTAACGTGTGAGAGAAGTCTGGGGTGGTAGTTTGACATTTTGGGTAGTGGAATCCATGGTGGTACTGGTTTTCAGTACCAACAACAGTAGACCAGTTCCACTAGACAAGGTGCCAGCCCAATAAGCATCAACTGTATTGTCTGCCTTTTGGGCCTCTGCACATAAGGAATGCTCATAGGTTTATGGAAATCTGGTAAGCTTTATGGGTAACAGGAGCCATAGTTCACAGTTCTCTCAAACATTATTGCTAACATGCTGTAAAATATCAGCAGGGAAAGAGACCACCCAGGATAACTGCTGTGAAAAGTGATACATTCCCCATTATCTCCTTTATAGAGAAAAGACTGGTTCTGTGGGCCAGTCTCTTCTTTACTGCAGCATTTAAGAACTTCCCCAGATTAGTGATAGTCAATAGGTAGTGGAGGAGATGTGCCTCCATTCTTCTCCTACATATTCTCCTTTGATGAATCCAAATTTGGGTCTAAATGATGTGTAATCTGTGGACACTTTTCAAGCCTTTCTAAGGGAATGGACTCGGACTCAGAAGAAGCTTGAGTTCCCTAAGCCACAGAAGAAATATCCACCAAAATCTGTAGTGAAGTGTAGCTAAAGGAGAAGCTGTATGAGTGGATGGGGCACAACTGGTTGGAAATATGAACACATCAATATGGAGGTTTGAAAATCAGGCATCTGAAAGGTGGTTGCACAAAGAAATCTGCTTTTTTGTTAAAAGGACTTGTACATGCATACTACACTCAGATTGATGCAACCAAGTTATGAATGACTAGCATTGTTGGTCAGTACTGGAGGGCCAACAGCGTAGACCAGTCCCACTAGACCAGGTGCCAGAATTACTGATATCAGTGCAATCACTTTCTGAGCATGTAAGGAGAGCACTGATGCTTATTGGACTGGTACCTGCTCATATTCTCAGGAAGGCGGTGCCGGCACTGATGCTTATTGGACTGGTGCCTGCCTGTATTCACAGGAAGGCAGTGCCGGCACTGATGCTTATTGGACTGGTGCCTGCCTGTATTCACAGGAAGGCAGTCCCGGCACTGATGCTTATTGGACTGGTGCCTGCCCATATTCTCAGGAAGGCAGTGCCAGCACTGATGCTTATTGGACTGGTGCCTGCCCGTATTCTCAGGAAGGCAGTGCCGGCACTGATGCTTATTGGACTGGTGCCTGCCCGTATTCTCAGGAAGGCAGTGCAGGCACCGATGCTTATTGGACTGGTGCCTGCCTGTATTCTCAGGAAGGCAGTGCCAGCATTGATGCTTATTGGACTGGTGCCTGCCCATATTTTCAGGAAGGCAGTGCCAGCATTGATGCTACATACACTACATACCACATACCTCAACTTGGCCAAAGCTTTTGACACAGTTCCCCACTCTGGCATAGAAGAGAAGTTAAACAAACTGAATAAACCCCTGTATAATCCACTGCATTGCCAAATGGCTCATAGAAAAGATTCAGGAAATCAAAAGAGGAAGTTACCTGCACAAAGAGACCAGTCACCAGTGGAGTCCCCCAGGGTTAAGTGCTGTGGCTTCTCCTGTTTGGCATCTACTTTTCTGAAGTAAAAGCCTTTACCAAAAGGCTCTGGCTGACTAAGTTTGCAGATGACTGCAAGCTAGGAGCAGTCATTGAATCCCCAAATGACTTAGACATCCTGCAGGAAGGTTTGTCCCAAATAAATAAGTGGTGCCAAAATCATGGACTGAAATTAAATGCCAAAAAATTCATTAATGTATCCTGTGGGAAGCCATGTATTCCAGATAACTACCACATTAGCAATACACCTCTAAGAGCTGACCCACTTGACTGGGATTTTGGGAACTTATGTGGATAATGACCTGGCATTTGAACAACATGTGTCCATTGTAAGAAAGTCCTTCTATATTGCACAGCTTATAAACAAAGAAATTATGTCTAGATCTAGGGATGTCATTACCCCCTTTACTAAGCCTTCACTAGGCTAGTTATTGAATATAATGCCCCATTTGGCATGTATATGTCCAAATACATGCAACAACTGGAAAGTCCACAGAGATGCTTTACTAAAAGGATACACAGCCTAAGCAATATGTTCTACATGGAACAAATCAAAGCCCTATCATTCTAATCAGTATTCTACAGACTGCAAAGAGGTGACCAGCGTCTGGCATACAAAGCAATCCCAGACCCAATACTGAAGGATTTACTGCATATGAACAAGTGAAATGGCATCAGAAATACTCTATCTAGTGATCTAAACCTCTTCTGCAACATCAACAGAACAATTTTGAGGGACAGGTATATCTCAAAAGATACTGCTGCTCTGGAACAGACTCCCCATCCACATAAAACAAAATTCATCCCTGTCCTTATTGAAGCACAACTTCTATTAATGGGAAATAAAATTTATCCCAGGACTCCCCTGTACTATTAATGGACAAAGATAGCTCCTAAATGCTTTATCCCATGCATGGATACCCTCAAATTATCTATAGTATTATACCAGTTATTCTCAGTATGAGCAATATATAATTATCAGTCATGGGATGGGTAAGGCCACTATCTAACGAAATGGGCTAGGTTAATTCAAGCACAAAAAGAGAAAGTGGCTAGGCTTATAATGGCCCACAAAGGCAACTAGCCTAGTACTTACCTTTGAACCTATGAAGGTCACTGTCCTAGTCAGAGTAACTCTGACAGTAAATATAAGTGTAAAAAACTATGTACACCATATTTATATAATCTGGGTTATGAGTAAAATAAATATGTTTCCAGGAATAATTTCAGCTGTGGTCATGAACATTAAAACTGATGATATACAGAAAGAAAAAACATGATAAGGACTGATGGCCCAGTCCTGTGGCACAGAGCAATAATGCCCAAGTTTAGTCAGCAGCTCACGTCATTGGAAGGACCAGGCAGGGTGGAGGGAGAAAGAACAGGCTGCAGGACTGACCTTCTGGTTGAGGAACAAATCGGTTGTGTTTTTGTCCCACACTAGCGTAATTAATGGGAGTGAAGATGCAGGTCATGTTGGGGATATACTGTGTTATTGAATGTGCTCTAGTTTTAGCATTTTAAAGAGAAAGGAAGAAGGAAGTAAATCAATGAGTTATTTGAGGGGCAACCAGTATTTTTCCCTTTCTTGTCCCCCTCTCCAAGATTATGTTTTGTTCTTTTCTGCAAGGAATTGGTGTGCTAAATCTGCAAATTTTTATGTTGCTGTCTACAATGATGAGAATTTTATGGTGACATTTATAGACAGATGAAATACACATTCAAGGCTGTCAATGACTGTTCAGACCTGAAGAATGATAAATCATATTTTTCATGCCAGAACAGCAGACTGTTACCTTTTGATCTCATTATTTCAGAGTGTTAGTCACAGGTCGACATTGGTCTAGCCAGAGTCTGACATTTCTAAAATGGCTTTTGGTTTTTAATGACATGCCGTGACTGAATTGCTGAGTTAAGATCTGGAATGAGGTGGATAGTGTGGGAACTCATGTGAGGATTGCATGTTCCCATTACTGAATCTCTGAAGAAGACTGGAGACCCTATAGGAGTGCTGGTTCAAGAAGAAGGACTGTTCTGAGGGGGTTATGTTACTCACAGAAGGGAGTGATATACCCTCACTGATGTTCTTTGCATAATGAATCCTGGGTACATTACTGAACAACTTGGCATGCATATTTAGGTTAAGTAAAAAAAATAGTTGCCAGCTGCCCTAAATGATGGTCCCTCTCAGGTGCTGCTCAGGTGTTTGAGGAATGAGTCAGCCATTTGACAAAGAGAAGGTCTCAAGAAGATAAGCAGGCAGCAGTGGGAAAAGTTAAAAATTAAATATATTATGCATTTTCTACTCTCAGAGGATGTTAGAAGCTACATACTACCTATTTGTCAAAATATCTTAATGTAACTACAAGTACTTGAAACTGTGTTGTGCTATATATGGATCCCAAGTCCAATCGACGTATTAAGTCAACAAATCAATTTAAAAAAATGCTGGTTTCATGTTGATGGGTTCTAACCATCAAACCAAATAACTGGCTCCGCTCTGATTTGGCTTTTGTTAAAATAGTCAAGACTTTCCTGCCTTTTACTACCACTTTATATCTTACTGGTGTATTTTGCCATACATATTGCATGCATCTCTGAAATGTATCCTTTACCAGAAAATAAGTTAATAAAAGTTTGGATAAAGGATGATAAAATCATAAAAGGCTGCTGAAGAAGTGGACAAAAGTGATATAAAGGAGCCTTGGATTCCCCTCAAAATCCACTTCATTTGAGACAAGTTTGTTTGTTGATTTTTATATTGACTTAAATGTGTGAGCAACTACAACACTGTACCCACTTCAGTAGCAGAAGTCCTTCTACAGGGCCATCCACATCAAAGAAAACATATTCAACTTAGCATAGATCAGAGAAAACCCAAAATGTAAATTACTAAAATTCGAGAAATGTTTTTACCCTTAGTGTTTATGAGAAGGTGTATCTTGCAGTATGAAGCTTAAACACAACTGTCATCCATATTCTTCCATGTTAACATTTAACCCTCTTCTCTTTTTAAATTCACCAGAACAATGACAGCTGTTGCTCTTCTGTAAGCATCTTAAAATTCTGTATATTGCTACCCCATGATCATAAAGTGCAAAACAAAATCCTGTAGCTCCACTCATAAAATGATTCATATCCTCTGTCTGTATTAATTCTATTGTTCCAGTGTAGCACATATAGCATATTCAGGCTATATTAGTTATATTGCATGCAGCAAACACAGAAAAGCACTTCACTAACAAACTTGGGCACACTGTACATTGATTTCCCATTACACAATACACTGGATGATTTGTTTTACAAATGTAAACAAATAAAATATTCATGTTTCTTACATGGGCAAACTAAGTTTTCCAAGCTGTGTTTTTTCTATTACTCACAGCATAACTTTCTGTTCAACAATACAGTAACATGCTATCATGTACAGAAGAGCTGTAGGCTGTATAAATTCTAAATAACACAGCAATGAAGAATAGTACTTCTCAAACAATCAAGTCCAAAATTCCCTTTCTCCATTCCCTTATACAGTGCACTACATGATGTTAGTAAACATGTATTATACAACGACCCCCCATTAATATTCCAAAATGTGCACGCTGATTGGTCAGCGTGCACGTTGAAAAACAGAGTTATAGTAATGGAAAAAGGTACGGTCGCGCAGACTTTTTCCATTAGTATAACTCTTTTTTTACAGCAACGGAGAACGCAAGATCTCCGTTGCTGTTTAGACACTGTCTCGCTATGTTAAAGGAGTTTAACATAGCGAGACAGCTTTAAAAAAAGTAACAGAGATCTTCCTATCTGCATTGCTTTTTTTAAAGGTGTCTCGCTATGTTAAATGGCTTTAACATGGCGAGACAGATTTAAAAAAAAGCAACAGAGATTCTCCGTTGCTTTTTTAAAGCTGTCTCGCTATGTTAAACTTTTGTAAAAAGCAACAGAGATCTTGCTTTCTCCGTTGCTTTTTTCAAAACTGTCTCACTATGTTAAATGGGTTTAACATAGCGAGACAGCCTTAAAAAAGCAACGGAGATTCTCTCTTGCTTTTTTAAAGCTGTCTCGCTACATTAAACTCCTTTAACATAGTGAGACAGTTTGTAAGAAGCAATGGAGATCTTCCTTTCTCCGTTGCTTCCACCCACAGCTCTGATGTACTGCGTAAGCATAAGCATGTGCGGTACATCAGAACTGCCGCAGAATACCAGACAGCTGCGGAAGGGCAGCACGGAGGCATTATACAAGGCCATTATTTAAGAAAAATATTTTTTTTCTTAAATAATGTCATTGTATAATAGCAATAACCCACTTCTGGGAGTGGGTAATGCTGGATTTACCCACGGTTGTCTTTGTTTGGCCACTCGGGCTTCACCCTCATGACCAACCCACACCAACTGTGGGTAAATCCAACATTACCCACACCTAGGCATCGGTTATTGCTATAATATACTTCTTTTCCTGATATGGGTAAAACAGTTTTCCCAACCTCATCTGTTCTACACAGAAGAGACCAGGTTTTTGTTCAATAATACCTATAGGCTATATTAGCTTCACACCCTGCAACACACACAAAATTGCCCTTCTCAAACACTGAAGACCATCACTGTATGTTTACCCCATTACAATGTACAACAAACAATGTTTGCAAACATAAAATAATGTGAAATATTAATCTTGCTTATATGGTTATAATTACATTTTCCATCCTTATATGTTCTATTGTGCAAACATAGCACTCTTTTCAGCAATAAAATACATCCCACTTAGCAATGCAGTTTTCTATAAAAATACAATATTTTATGTTGCTCTTTTGTAATAATTTTGTAATGTTGTATGTTGCACCAGATGATTCATAGAAATATGTAAAATAAAGTAAAATGTTATTCTTGCATATATGTAAAATAAGCATACAGCACAGCTTTCTGTTTAGCGATAAACTACTTGTTCTGTGCGCAACACCTTTGGAGACATTAGTACGTCTCTCGTTTACAGAATATCACATAATAAATAGCACTTTTCAAGCAATTGTTGTGTTGCTGTATGTTGCTTCCTCGTTTTACAGTGAACAAAATTATTTGAGTGACTATCAAGCAATCAAGACCACATTCCGACTATTGCTTTCAAGAGATATTTTCCTTCAATGATGTAATTTGCTGAGTGTATACATGTCAGTCTTTCAACGAAAGGACAATCCTATTTAATATTGATATAGCTGGATGTTCTGGAAAATGACACCCCTTTTGAAGTTGAGAATGTCTTTGAGATGAGTGAAGATAAAGCCTTTTGGTACCTATACCAAATGGTACCATTGAAGTTGTGACTAACATAATGTGATTCTCCTAAATGATGTAAACATTTAATGTGCTCTTTGGCAAGTGAGATGTCAGGACTACATTTACATTTTTAGAATAAGGGAAGTGATGTTACAAGCTAATGAAAGACATCCTTGGCCTAACCTTGTAGGAAATATGAAAGGGAAATAGTCTTAATAAAAGAGAGCAGTTTCCCAAGACCTCACAAAATTTTGAGAAAAAGTTATTTAAAAGTTAATAAAAAGTAAAAAAAAAAACACTTAACAGTAAAATCTGAATCTAAATTTACTACAAAGCAGTAAAGGCAGCTTGTCACAGTTTCTTTTGTCCAAAGCTGCAGCATGAAAAAAGAAAAAGAGTGAATGGTATGTGATATGTGATATGTGATATGTGATTTGTGATATGTGATATGTGATATGTGGTATGTGATATGTGATATGTGATATGTGGTATGTGATATGTGATATGTGATTGAAAGATAGCCAGGGTAGGGCAGGCTGGGAAAGGTTTTTTATCTACTAAGCAATCCTAATGCCTAAGATGTAATCCCTGGATGTAACCAAAGAAAGACCTCTTTTTATCCAGTTTTGGCTTCTTTTACATTTACTTTAAATACTGACATTGGTGACATTATTTGTAGCCTACTTTATTTGTCTTAAGGTATGATTTTTTTGTATTTGGCAATAATAAACAATTATCTTTGCCAGTAGATTACTTCACTGTATCATCGGTTATCTCTGTTGTGGAATACATTTCGGACTAAGTACAATGCTATCAAAAATTAAGTATTCCTACAATTATTTTCTTTTATTAATCTCACAGATACATTCTCTCACAAGTTTACTCTTAATGTCACCTTTGTTGTTCCATAACCAGTTCAGCTATATTTACTTTCAATAGCCTTTAATTAATTTCCAAGTGTGAAAGTTTTATAAGATATTTGATAAGTGATACATTATGGCTGAGGTAATAAACTGCATTCCTGTATCATAAAGTTTTACATCTCTAGTTAAACAAACAAATAAATAAATAAACAAGACAAAAATGAATCGTATGTAAACAGAAAGCTACCTCAGTGAATGCTTAATCTGAAATGTCTGAAGAATGAAAACAGACCTAGCCATTGTGTATTAAGAGCTATCTTAGAATTCTGTACAGTTGCGTTGTAGTCTCAGGTATTGATTACGTCCAATGTATTTGCTTCAGCCTCTACTTTTAAAAGAAAATATAAATTTGTACATTTTGTCTTAAACGTTGTTCTTTCTGTCAAGATTCCAAAAGAAAAAGATTGCATATCCTTTGAAGCAAAGCAAATTCTACCAATTGGACTACTTCAGCCCACTAGTGCAAGTCTTTATGATTTTTATGAACCAGGTATGTTACTGTCATGTACAAAATAAAGAATGTGCTTTAGTATGATAAATGGTTTTTATTCCTAAACCCATAGATTAATATCCAAATGGCTTACATTTGCAGTACATTTATTCATTGAGACTTATGAAGAAATAAATTCCCATTTCACAAGATGTATCACTCACTGATGACTGCAGAGGCCACTTGCCTTTATTTTGTGCAAATCTTAAACTAGATCCAGTAGTAAAACAGATGTTTATGTACTAGCGGCACACAAATTAGTATTTTCTATTATACCCATTTTTTATACAAGTACAATTTGCTGACTATTATGACATTATTCAAAAGAAATAAAGGAACAGCCAGCTAGCATACCAAAAACAGAGTTGCTGTGATGTACTTCTTGATGTGTGAAGTATGAGGCTCATTTAGCAGCTGCTCTGTCTGTACTACACTTGTAAGAATAACACTTTGCTGGTTTGCTAAATATTGTAGTAGAGTTGTGAACTTCTTGTGACTAGTGTGCTGTTTTGCATCTTCCTCAGTTTGTACATGGATGTATATCTGTGGGGTCATGAAGTTCCAGTTTTGATCTATGCCACATTTCCCTTCTTTTAATGGGTCAACCTGTAAACAAGAATGTTTATTTACAATCTGATTTACAAGAAAATTGACAGAAAAGCAGATATGAGAAATATCAAGTAGTGATGTCACCTTGGGTCAATAGTGATAGATTTTGTTCAGGGTTATTTCCCAGAGCTGCTAATTCTAGTATGACAGTGTCTACAGGAAGAGAGTGTTCTTATGTCAAGATAAGACTCCCACTACTTAGCACTTTTCTTGCCTCAGATGGCAGCAGATTATAAACAGGGCAACAAGTCATTATCAAACCATGAGCCGGTCTTTTTTTTTCACTTGTTGAAAGATCAGGGCAGGGCCTAGCCATACACTATGCATTTATAATGGCAGAAGTTTAACACTACCACATTGAGGTGCAGGTATAAAGCACTGCTCACTCACTGTATTTACATGAGCTATGATGCCAAACAACATAGCCTTATATTTGATGAGGATTATTTGGGGAGCCATGTGAGTAAGGACCATACCTGCCTAAGCATGTTGAAAATTACAGAATGTGAACATATTGACACTTGTGTAACCGTGCCATCGGAATAAAGCAGCTTGAGTTAAAGCTCAACATTTAATGCATCAAGAAAGAAGATGAAAAGTAAGGCTACTTTCAAGTCAGGAAATTGGATTTCTAAAGACTGACAAATATGCTGAAGGATCTAAGTAGCTAGAGAACCAAGATAATGAGGAGGCATTTGGGTCACAGAGGTCAGAACCAGACAGCAGAATTTTCTGACCTATGGAATTACTTTGACTGAGTCAGCAACCACTATCCTGTATGGTCACAGTGCTTTAACATGGAGTAGGTGAGTGAGAATACATATTTCCTAATGCTGTGTCCCTTCCACAGTTTATCCTGGTAAACACTAAATGGGTCACATGCTTCTTTGTATTACATTCTCTGCACAGTTATGGTCTCTACATGCATTTTTGATAATGACGAAGGGGAGGGGGGCTACGACACTGCATTCATTTATCGATCCTATTTGTATAAAGGAATTATAAAGGCAGCTTTTCAGATTTATAGGAGGTTCTTTAATGTAAGGCTGGGACTGAGAATACATGGATGTCTCTGTAATAAATGCACTGCAAACTCACAGGAGTCTCAGGCAGAGATGAGCACAGCTAACTGATCTACAACTGGATATTTCAATGAGCCATTAGTCTGCATTAACAACAGGTCCCCAGTAAACTAGAATTCCATTGTAAAATCAAATAATACCTGCAGATCAACACTGGAGGTACTGATAACTCCACCAAAGTGGTCATATGTGTCACCCATTGTCCTTTGGAAATTAACCTGCTGTCATTAACAGATAATGATGGATATGAATCTGCTTAGCCCTGCCCATCAGGTTAATTTCCTCCCACAATCCTGTAGTGTTACCAACTAGTGAAATACACGTTTCCAGAAGGAAGCCTTACTCTTGTTTGGCAGCATTTTTATTCTTCATGTAGTTCAGTGAATCCTCATCACTATTGGAACATTTGTTCACCTTCTAAGCTGCCTGATGCAGATCAAAAGCCTATTTAACTCTATATTTAATGGATTTACTTATGAAAAGTTAAATCATAACCTCCTGAAAGAAAACTTGATAAGCCAAACACATCAAAGAACTCACTTTACAAATCTCTGGTTGACATAAACTCAGACATCTTTTTCTTTTGAGTACACCCCCCATGCCCTCTACTTATAAATATTAACTCCATTTTCAAATAGATGTGGCAAAGGACAAAAATCCCAAAAAGGGGAGAAAATGGGTTGTATAAGTGCAGTCTCATTATTATAATGCAAAATTATTCCACAAACTGACTTTTAAGGGAGACTGGCATTGACAAAATGTAAACGTAGGGCAATGAAGTCCTTTCTGGTCCTCTAATAGTGGTATTTTTTCTACAGTGGAAGAAGTCTGTTTAAGATGAATTGCAAGGCTGTATCAAAGTCAGTCTGTAATGTTAGTAAGGACCAGTCAGTGATGGCCAGTTAATTCCAAACTAATGTTTGAAATGAAAAGCTAAATGTCCAGTATTTCATAATGTTCTCCAGGTCAAGCTCAGCAGTGACAGGAACATTGTTTTCCTGTAAAACACCATTTTAATTACAATTGTCTTGTTTCCAGCAATAACAGTCGTGCACTCCTTATACATGGAACTCATTTTTGGTTTACATGCACCAATGTAAATGTTCTAAAGTCAAAAAATATCAATCTAGTAACATTCGTCCTTATTAATATAATAATACATATTTTATTGAAGAATAAATATCCCAACTATATCACATGGGCATAATCCAAATATGGAATAGCCATGTTGAACTACCACATGAGCAGAGGGCTAAGGCTGTGAGCTGTAGCTCCTCTGGTGCAGGGCTTGATTCCCTTGACCCTCATTTGCCCACTGTGAGACCCTGACCAAGTCACTTAAGCAAACATTGCTACAAGGTCACTCCTGAAAACAAATTTTGTGTCCATTGGGCCTACCTGGTTACCAAATTGGAATTATTACTATTATATTATTATTTATTTATTATTTTCTGTGCCTAGCTACACTAGTGACAGAAAAGACTATTGAGACATCACAATGATTGCCAAAAATGTTGTCTCCACATTAGTGGCTGTTTACAGAATTTGTACATATTCTGTCTTTGCATTTATGGGCTATGTAAAAGAATATTCTATAAAGGGATATATGACAAATAATCAACAGAAATACCATCAAGCCCTGTTCCATCGATCACCTGGTCAACAAACCTCAAACCATCAGCTTTCACTAAACACACAAAACAAGAAGTGTTTTTGCAAGGTGGCAAGCCACCAAGCACACTCACAGATTGCTTTGCCACAACTGTGGGGAAAAGGAGAAACTTCCAAATCTTAAGTGATACATAATTTTATTCAGATACCCTGTGTGTAACAATTTCTTATTGATGGGAGCATAAAGGTCGGAATGTAGAACCAACAAACACCACTCCACAGCAGGCAAATGCAAATTGTATAAAATATTTAGTGCTCTTGTCTTCAGGTAAAGCAGGCTTCTTTAGAACAAAATTGTTACTAAAGTACAGTATATTTAAAGAGTCGAAGAACATGTGACCACAACCACATTGCTGTGCTTAAGACAAACTTAAGAAAGACATTACAAAAAAAAAAACTGCACAAAAAGTATTTCATTTTAAAACAGATCTCATTGTAAAAAAGCACTTTATACCAATTTAAAGATGTGCTCATCATAAAAGTATACCAACACCAGTTTTCTTTACTGGTTTCTGGCTACATGACATCATCATGTGCTAACAATAACTCAGTGATGCATACAATGTCAGGCATTTACGAAAATAGATTTCTAATGTGGTGTAAATATTCCTGATGCTACTGACACTGAAATGAGTAATATTCATCCCCTTATGAATCATACCAAACTTACTGCTAATTAAAATTATGTCCAATAGATACATTATAAGCGGAAGTAGAACAGACCTAAGTAGCACATTTTTTCGAAGAGCTTCACAGAGTATGTGGCTGTGTAATTAATACATTGCTAATTTATCTGTAGGTTTGGTGGAAATAGTAAGGAGAAAGTTTAAAGTAGGAAAAAGTGTGAAGTAGTAGAGTAGATAAATATTCAAAGCAGTCATACCTCTCAACGGTCCAGATTTTTGCCTCATATTTTTGCTCTGTTCCTCATAAAATTTGTGGTTTTCTGGCAAATCACTGAGGACTGACAATAATTTGAGATTCAGACTTCATATTTTCACATTACTCATGCTAACACTAATCATGTCATTCCAACAACTTTCTAAGTTTATAAGAGCAATATTTGAAATATATTCCTATTACAAGCCAGTGCATTTCTTTGTGCCAGTCCCAAGCCCGGACAAATGGGGAGGGTTGCATCAGGAAGGGCATCTGGCGTAAAACCTCTGCCAAATTACTTATGAGGAGAACATTTCATATTTTCATACTGGATTGGTTGAGGCCAAGGTTAACAGCGACCGCCACCAGTACTGTTAGCCAACAGGGTGCTGGCGGAAATTGGGCTACTGTTGGCCAAAGAAGAAGAGGAGGGGGAAGGCATGCCCAAAGGCAGGAAGAGAGGAGGAAGGTTAGGAGTGTAGTAGTGAGGGTAGGAACTTTGAATGTTGGCAGTATGACTGGTATAGGGAGAGAGCTAGCTGATATGATGGAGAGAAGGAAGGTTGATATATTGTGCGTGCAAGAGACCAGATGGAAGGGAAGTAAGGCCAGGTGTATCAGAGGTGGGTTCAAATTGTTCTGTCATGGTGTGGATGACAGGAGAAATGGGATAGGGGTTTTCCTAATGGAACAGTATACCAAGAGAGTTTTGGAGATGAAGAGAGTGTCTGATAGAGTGATGTTTATGAAGCTTGAAATTGATGGTGTAATGATGAATGTTGTTAGTGCATATGCTCCACAAGTTGAGTGTGTGATGGATGAGAAAGAAAAATTTGGGGGTGAGTTGGATGAAGTGGTGGTGAGTGTACCCAAGGGTGAGAGACTAGTGATTGGAGCGGACTTCAATGGGCATGTTGGTGAAGTGAACAGAGGGGATGAGGAAGTGATGGGTAGGTATGGTGTTAACGACAGGAATGCAGAAGGTAAGATGATTGTGGATTTTGAGAAAAGGATGGACATGGCTATGGTGAATACGTATTTTAAGAAGAGGGAGGAGCATAGGGTGATGTACAAGAGTGGAGGAAGATGCACACAGGTGGATTATATCCTATGTAGGAGGGCCAGTCTGAAGGAGATTGGAGACTGCAAAGTGGTGACA
This sequence comes from Protopterus annectens, assembly GCF_019279795.1. Lineage (NCBI taxonomy): Eukaryota > Metazoa > Chordata > Ceratodontiformes > Protopteridae > Protopterus > Protopterus annectens. Next base: position 622,086,881 of record NC_056743.1, on the reverse strand, counting down.
GGGGAAAGTGTAGTTAAGCAGCATAGAATGGTGGTCTGCAGGATGACGGTCATCAAGAAGAGGAGGAGGAGTGTGAAAGTAGTGCCAAGGATTAAATGGTGGAAGTTAAAAAAGGGGGATTGTGAGGTGGAGTTCAGGGAAGAGTTAAGACAGGCACTGGGAGGCAGTGAAGAGTTACCGAATAGCTGGGTAACTACAGCAGAGCTAGTAAGGGAGACTGCTAGAAAGGTGCTTGGTGTGACATCTGGACAGAGGAAGGAGGACAAGGAGACCTGGTGGTGGAATGAGGAAGTACAGGAGAGTATACAGAGGAAGAGGCTGGCGAAGAAGAAGTGGAATTGTCAAAGAGATGAAGAAAGTAGACATGAGTATAAGGAGATGAGGCGCATGGCAAAGAGAAAGGTGGTGAAGGCTAAGGATAAGGCATATGGAGAGTTGTATGAGAGATTGGACACTAAAGAGGGAGAAAATGACATGTACCAATTGGCTAGATAGAGGGACAGAGCTGGGAAAGATGTGCAGCAGATAAGGGTGATAAAGGACAGTGAGGTAATCATACTCACAAGTGAGGAGAGTGTGTTGAGTAGATGGAAAGAGTACTTTGAAGGGCTGATGAATGAAGAGAATGAGAGAGAGAGAGAGAAGGTTGGATAATGTGGGGATAGTGAATCAGGAAGTGAAACAGATTGGTAAGGAGGAATTAAGGACAGCTATGAAAAGGATGAAGAATAGAAAGGCTGTTGGCCCAGATGACATACCAGTGGAAGCATGGAGGTGCTTAGGAGAAATGGCAGTGGAATTTTTAACCAGATTGTTTAATGAAATTTTGGAAAGTCAGAGGATGCCTAAGGAGTGGAGAAAAAGTGTTTTGGTACCTATCTTTAAGAATAAGGGTGATGTGCAGAGCTGAAGTAACTACAGAGGGATAAAAATGATCAGTCACAGCTTGAAGTTATGGGAAAGAGTAATGGAAGCTAGGTTAAGAAGGGAGGTGATGATTAGTGATCAGCAGTATGGTTTTATGCCAGGAAAGAGCACTATGGATGAAATATTTGCTCTGATAGTGTTGTTGGATAAATACAGAGAAGATCAGAAGGAGTTGCATTGTGTCTTTGTGGACTTGGAGAAAGCATCTGACAGGGTGCCTAGAGAGGAGTTGTGGTATTGTATGAGGAAGTCTGGAGTGGCAGAGAAGTATGTAAGAGTGGTACAGGATATGTACAAGGGTAGTGTGACACTGGAGAGGACTGCAGTGGGAGTGACAGATATGTTTAAGGTGGAGGTGGGATTACATCAAGGATCAGCTCTGAGCCCTTTCTTATTTGCAGTGGTGATGGACAGGTTGACAGATGAGATCAGACAGGAGGCCCTGTGGACTATGATGTTTGCAGATGACATTGTGATATGTAGTGAGAGTAGGGGAGGTGCAAATATGCTTTAGGAAGGAGAGGAATGAAGGTCAGCAGGGCTAAAACAGAATATATGTGTGTAAATGAGAGGGAGGGTAGAGGAATGGTGAGGATGCAGGGAGTAGAGTTGGTAAAGGTGGATGAGTTTAAGTACTTGGGATCAACAGTTCAGAGTAATGGTGAGTGTGGAAGAGAGGTGAAGAAGAGAGTACAGGCAGGGTGGAATGGGTGGAGGAGAGTGTCAGGAGTGATTTGTGACAGACGGGTACCAGTAAGAGTGAAAGGGAAGGTCTACAAGAGTGTAGTGAGACCAGCTATGTTATATGGGTTGGAGACGGTGGCATTGATGAAAAGGCAGGAGTCAGAGCTGGATGTGGCTGAGTTAAAGATGTTAAGATTTGCACTGGGTGTGACTAGGATGGACAGGATTAGGAATCAGTATATTAGAGGGACAGCTCAGGTTGGACAGTTTGGAGACAAAGCAAGAGAGGTGAGATTGCGTTGGTTTGGATATTTGCTGAGGAGGGATGCTGGGTATATTGGGAAAAGGATGC
>NC_056743.1:621667418-621719918 GCF_019279795.1 Protopterus annectens | reverse complement strand
TTGAGTGTTGACAGTTACAATTCTTGGTGATGATGCAGAGGAAGGCACTAGTATGAATCAACATTGGTACATATTTAGCTAACACTGAATCCTTGCATACCCCCCCACCTTCTGCATCTGCTGTAGCTCCACTTCCTGATATGTCAAATAATCTGTGCCCTGAGATTGCCAGATCCATAAAATTCTAACCGGCTTATGGTAACATTGGTTCTGTGACAGGAAAGTAACAGCTTTTGACTAATAAGGGGCAATAGATGCTCATCATGGTAACAAGGGTAAAATTTGGTTAGGTTTGTAAGGGCACTCTGGCCATTAGCCTAGTAACTTTCTATGATCCTATAATAAGTGTGTATGTGTGTATTTGACAGCAGTCTTATTTTCAGCATTTTTAATACATAACTAAAAATAACTACATGTAACATGTACATTAGTTCTGCGCAAATCTTTCACATTAATGTAATGGCAACCCAGGATAGATATGTTTATGTTCCTCTCTTTTATAAACATTTTTTTAACATCTGTATACTCCTTTACTAGGTCTATATACACACACACAATTCATTCACTGGGATTCAGAGTCAGATAGTAGTTAATTTGCAGCTATGTGAAGGATTCAAAGACAATAATGCATTGTCTTCTTTACCATGACTCACCCCAGGAAACTAATCTCCTGAAAATTAATATCTGCAAATCCAAGGTAATATTTGAAACTCCAGGCAAGACCACAATCCAAATTGTAACTTGCTACAGATCTCCCACCATGCCCCAGGATTCCCACTCCTCATTTCTTGATACACTGGAAAATATTAGGGTACAACCTAACACCCTAATAATGGGTGATTTCAACTACCCCACTCTTAACTGGGAAAACTACTCATGTACCAACTCTTTGGCTCAATGTTTTCTGGAATTTATAAATTCCAACGCCTTGGATCAGCTTACTCACAGCCCCACCAGGGGCAGCAATATCCTAGACCTGGTCATTACCAACATGGGTGACCAGTGTTCCACACCAGAGGTCAAATCCTCATTGGTCAGATCCGACCACAAGCTAATCACCCTAGACATCCACATCCCACCCCCACCCCCCATTAGGGAAACCACCATAAAAAATTTCTCCAAAGCCAACTTCACAATACCGATGCAGATGGATAATAGAGGTACGACTGCTGAATCCTACACAAATGCACTTTATAAGCACTTACACGAGTGCATGGATGGTGCTATACTTAACAGAACCAAGAAGCTATCCTCCAAAAAAAGGAAGCCAATCTGGTGGTCCCCTGCCATAAACAAACTCTACAACAGAAGAAAGAAACTGTTGCAAAAAGGAGTAAAATCCCATGGTTGGAGGAACTCCCTGGTTAGCCTTAGTAAGAAGCTGAGATCCCTCATAAAATCCTCCAAAGCTATTTATGAAAACAAAATCACCACTGATTCTAAAGACAACCACAAAGCATTCTATAGCTATGTTAAGAATTGCAATGGCAACACTCAGATCTGCTCTGAGTTACAGCACAATGGCACTAAATATACAGAACCAACTGATATTGCCAACATCCTGGCAGATAGGTTCAGTGCTAATTTTACCCCCCTCTCACCCCCTAAAGGGCCCATCTCCATACCGGAAGAATACAAAGTTCCTGTAATCATGGCTGAACAGGTAAAAACCACACTCTCCAAAGCCAAGAACACAGCATCCATGGGACCTGACAACATCCCTGGCTGTGTTCTCCACAAACTATAGACTGAAATGGCACCCCATCTAAGCACCATGTTCAATTATAGCCTCACCTCAGGCTTTGTGCCCACTGAATAGTGCACAGTGATGGTTATCCCACTCCACAAAGGGGGAGCCATCACGGATCCCTGGAACTACCACCCCATTAGACTAATGAGCCTGGTCTGCAAGGCCATGGAACGTATCATCATGGAACTTATAAACAAAGACATTCGTAATCTTCAAACTCTGGACCTCACCCAGTTCGGGTTTGTAAAAGGCAGGTCATGCCTTCTAAACCTGATAGACTTCTTTGAAGCAGTCACCAAAGCCGTAGACGAGGGAAAGGTGGTTCACACAGCCTATCTAGATCATGCCAAGGCTTTCGCCACCATCCCCCACTCTGGAATTATAGATAAACTCACTAAACTAGGTATAAATCCCTATGTCACAAGATGGGTTGCCATCTGGCTCACTGACAGAACCCACACTGTGAAAGTAGCAGACTCAAAATCTGACTTCAGACCAGTGATAAGTGGAGTACCACAGGGTTCAGTTCTGGGTCCTATCCTGTTTGATATCTACTTTTCTGAAGTACAGGCTAACACAGAAGGTCTTTGGTTAATGAAGTTTGCAGATGACTGAAAACTAGGAGCCATAATCAAAACTCCTAACAATGTGGACATCCTACTAAAGGGCCTCACTGAGACAGATGCCTGGTGTCAAAGCCATGGCCTCAAGCTCAATGCCAAAAAGTGCATTGTCATCCCCTTTGGTAAAAACTCTGTACCCATGAGCTACCACATAGGTGGTAGTCTACTTAACACCGAAAGTGTGATAAGAGACCTTGGGACACAGGTGGACAGTAGTCGTTATAGTCAGAGAGTCACAATGTAATATTTAAACCAAAGTACACACTGCCAGCAACACAAGACCCATAACAAGTTACAACCCACCAAATTTTCAACAATGTACATTAGGCTAATCTGCTAAAACAAATACTGAGGATGCAAAAATGCTTACAGAAAATGTCATATAAGTCTAACAAGACTGTTAACACAACAACGTCAACCAAAATATCACTTTATATAACTATTCACAATGACTACACATTTCTGTTGGCTCGAAGGAGCAACTTTTCAAAGTGTTCATCAGTGAGTCTATTTCTTCTCACAGTCAGCACTTGTCCACCAAGACTGAACAGGCATTCAACAGATGCACTATATGGCAGAGCTGTATTAGTGTTCAGAAATATCTTCTTGACTATTAGGTAATTGTTGAGAGAAGATATTTCTCAGAAAGGGTCAGCCAGATGCATGTCTATCTGAGAAGATATGCTGACATTGGCTGGCGTCGACTCTTTGAAGGTGAAGAAGCTGTCTTTGACAGTTAATGCAGAAGCTTCAGATGACCCAGGTGCAGGTTCATCCAGTTTCTGCATGGCATCAAGGAGCAGAGCCTTGCCTCTGAGTTTCTGCTCTTCAGTGTCCATCCATCACAAACAGAACTGTGGATGCACTATGGTAGCCAGAATGAACTATTCACGCTCCAGAAGATGATTGAACTGAGCCTCAATGCCTTTAAGAAGAGCATCAACTAGTGGCACAACAAGTTTCACAGACTGCCTGACTTCGGACAACTTGTTTTTCAGGCATGTAATGATGGTTATCAGGATTCCCATGAAGCTTTTTAGCTCTGACTTCAGGATGTTCAGCGCCATTGCCAGGGGTGCATTGCTTGCACAAACTCAGCAACAAAGGTAATTTCTGCAGGCCTGGTATTTTTATATTGTGCATCATTACAAGCAGATTCAGCATCTTGCATGGCAACTAGATTCAATGCATGTGCTGCACATCTCAGATGGGGAGGCAGTGAATAGGTGTTCTTGCTTTGCCCTGACTGATTCAGCGTGGCTGTCATTCTCTTGTAAATCACTTCACCATCATCATCCTCATCTTGGGACAGAATGCTTGTAGTCCCAGATCTCTCACATTCTGAGAAGACAGTGAAAGCCTTTACAAAATTGCTGCCATTGTCAGTAATTGTTGCACACACCTTTTGATCTATCTTGTACTTGATGGGAATGCTCTCAAGAGTTGATGCTATGAGATCATAGGTATGCCTTCCCTGCAATCTGCAGCATGGCAAAGCAGCTGACTTTCTTTGAAGTGTCACAGTCGATCCAGTGGATGGTGACACCACGAAACTATGATTCTGATGGGTCCAAATATCAGCTGTAGTGTGCTGCATACTATCAACATTCATGCTGGAAGAAGTTGCAAGCATGTTTTTATCATTCATAGGCATATTCGTGTACTTTTCTATAAAATCATATATCTGTCAAATCTCTGTGATTTTGTTTTGTTAAATCACTGCCTCAGAGCAAAATCTTTCTCACTGCATCATTATTAACACCACACACAAGCTTGTCTTTTATCAACTCATCTCTCAGATCACGAAATGTGCAAGTTTTTGACTTCTCAAGTCAGTTATATATGCTGCAAAAGTTTCACCAAGCTTTTGATCTATTGTGTAAAATAGTGCCTTTCCACTATAATATTTGTTTGAGGGTTGCACATTTCTCTAAATTTATGTTTTAAGCACTCAGAGTCTTCCCGCGTTTCAGCCTGTATCACAATATGGCAGTCTTCTCCCTTCTCAGCATTAACAGCAGGTGCATACACAAATGAATGTTCTCTCTCAATGGTTTCTGAACCAGCTAAATTGAGCAGAATAAATGCTTTTGTATGTGCATCTTTATCAGAAAAAGCAGCCTGTATGAAATATTATATTCGTGCTCAAACTCTCTCCAGTTTTCAGCAATAGTATTATCAAACACAACTGGATCAGGTCTGTGAAATCTATCTGCCATGCCAAATAAGTGTCAAACACACACCAAGTACTTGTAATTATAGTCAACTGTATAACAGACTCTTTGAAATAACTGTACTCTTTGAAAAGACTCTACTGTAATACTGCACACACTGCCAACACTTTGCACACTTTAGATACATTGAATAACTTTAGTTAATGTGAAAAAGTAGTACATTGTGAAAAAATACAGTTGTTTTCTCTTTTTTGAACATTTTATATGATTCTGATATTGTTTCAAATGTTTTCGTAATTATTTCAAGCACTTTTTTCAGTATGTCGCAATTTTGAACATTTTGTTTATTCAGTAATTTGTTTGGAATGCTTTGCTTTATATTCATTGAGGGAAAAATCATTTAAATGAGTTTAAGAACCTGGAAATATTTTCTGACCGGTTTACGAGTCATTTGCAGTCGTTTGAGCAACTCTTGTATATTCCTCCATTTCTGACTGTGCGCCTCATGGTTTTAAGAAGTTTTGACTTCGGATCCCATTCTGAGAACATGTCACTCATCTTGTGTATTCAAATAAGATCACAAGGCTTGGGTGTGCAGTTAAGATATTTATTACACACAAACACATCAGGATGGATGACTGGAACATAAAACTTAAGCAAACTACCTAACTGACTGACTGCTATACACATACATGCTTTCACTCCAGCTGCTTACACAAAATGGCACTCTACTTGCTTATGCTCAGTACTTTCTGTGCATGTGCCCATGAACTACAGTGGCTTTAAAAGTACAATCACACACTATGATCTACACTCCCTGTGTTCGACTGTGTTTCCTCAGGGTGTTCCGGTTTCCTCCCACATTCCCAAGGCATACTGCAGGTGGATTAGACATTCTAAATTGGCTTTAGGTGTGTGTGTGTGTGTGCATGCATGTGCCTTCTGAAGAAGGTTGAATGCTGGGCTAGCAACTCAACAATGTAAAACTCCACTGCCACTTGTTCTGCAGACTGATGATCCTCCGTGGTGATCCCCAATGGGCACAGCCAAAAGGAGAAGAAGAAGACTAGTCTTTATAGCTAGACAGTCACAGATAATAATTAAACCAAACCACATTTTGTCTATTTTCAGCAACTAAAAATCAAAACCTAAAAAGTATTTTAAATAGAACATAAAATATTGTCAGGACAAAAGTTGGTTGATCATAGATCCACTTGAAGCGTCCTGCTTTTTGCAGTGGGTTGGGGCATCGGGTGCTCAACTGATGAGTTTGATTCCGACTGATGGTGCTATGAAGAACTAATGCCATTTATTATACTGCAAGGACAGGGATATGATCTCTGGCAGGCTAAAATTGTCCAGTGTTAGGGGATATTTTAGTGGGTGAGAGTCCCACAGTACCAGGGCATGGCTGGAGTCTGGTCATCATTAGCTTTTACCTCCTTGCAGTGCTAAAGAAAATGAAGTACATTTTGTTGCATACTAATTCTAATGATCTATTTTGAATGCTACGTGCTATGAGTTGTGCCAACATTATGTTGTAATTTTCTATCCAAATTGCCATTTTAAAGTGTCTATTACCTCCTAACATCTGATTACTATTCATACTATATAGGGACCCAGGAAGTTTTACATCCCTCTTTAGGAGGCTATATCACCCACATTGAGAACCACTGGTTTAAGCAAAAGTAACTCAAAAGTAACTCACATTTAAGTTACTAGTTACTAAAAAAAGTAATATATTAATATTACTAGTTATTATTTTGAAAAAGTAACTAGTTATATTACTAGTTACTAGAAATTGTAATATATTACAGTAATATATTACTTATTGTAACAGATTACTCCCATCACTGGATGGGGGCAGTGGTATATCCAGAAATTATAGAAGATGATACTCACTTCACTGCAGAACAGAAGTGACATGAGAAATATGATAAGGATGAACTGACTTATGCCAGGGGATGTGAAGGGCCACCTTGAGCTGTAGATATGCAAGTGGAGAGAGCACAGGCAGCACGAAGTGGGAACCAACTATTCCTTGCATCTGTAAAAATATTGTTTTACAAAGTGGGGTTGCAGATTTATGACATGAGCTTGCTTTTATTTATTACAGCTTCCTGGATTGTTTGCCTCTGCTTCTTTGCTATGTTATTCTCTTGGCCTTAGAAAAGGGTGTAATTTAGGCATAAACTTTATATGTCACAATATACACTTTTTAAAATGACATATTTATCTTGTGGTTTTATTTTAATGTTTTTTTTTTCTTCAAATGTGTGGTTGGTTCATTTTTAAGTCTTTCATTTCAGGAGTTTTTATTTCTTCTTCAATATTGAGGAGGTTTGCCATATTGAAAGGTGGACCACCAAGGACAGAAAAGTAGACCTACATCGCAGGGAGCTACATTCTGGAAATGTCTGTATCATTCCAACAGTCCTGGCTACTTTCCTACATCTGAAAATGTTACTTGTGGTTAGTAGTTCACCTAGCTGACACAGGAAGTAAATGCATATATAAAGAACAAATAAAACATATTTAAGTTTGGTTTGTTGTTGTTTTTCCTCCCTCTTTTTTACAGGTACAATGAACTAAAGTTTTTCTATATAGTGTTTTCCTGCTACTTGGAGGATATAAGTAAGGGTGTTATGCGTAGTATGAATGTGACACAGAAATTAATCTGTCTACTTTACTTCCTCAGTATGGGATCCTGAGCTAATCTTCCTGTGTTTGGAATCTTTGTAAAAACTGTACCAGAGATTCAGAATAATTTTTTGTGTTACAGTAGACAATGTGTCTGCAATTGTTAGAAACATACTGAGTCATATTAGGGAAGGTCTCAAAATCCTGCATTTAGGACAGTATGCTAATGGTAGTATGATGCGGTATGGAGCAACATTATTAAAATGAGGGGCTCCTCAGATGCAGATGAGGATAAACTGTATGGTGAAGTGATTCAGAGAAGTATATATTCTGCAACAATATGCATTAGCTCCAGAGCTATTTTCCAGAGTAAAATCCAGCAGTTACAGGAAGAAAACTGTGGAATGATGTATGGGGTATAATAAATAAAATAAACGTCTATATGTAACAGCTGTACTTGCCACTGGTAGCCACAGTAGCACTGTTACCTTTAGAGGTGCTGTGTCTCCCATCAGTGCTTAACAATCCATGTCCCTCTCAACAGTGACATTGTGGACCATTACCATGAGGACAGAGTCACCATGCACAGTGAGATATGTCACCGTCACTTGCAGTTTCATGGGATTCATGGACTACCTTTCCCTGTGGATATTACAGTATCTGTGACTTTGAGAATATTTGCTACAGGGACCTTCCAGTTAGGGCTGGCTTTAGAAATTGTGGGACCAAATTTAAACCATCATACTGCAGTCACTAGCTCTATCCCTCCTGTCCCCTCCAGCTCTCTTTCCCACCATCACTCTCCATGGACTCATAGACTTAATGTTATTTCAGACTAGGTTTCAGGAATACATGCTATATTAAAGATAAACACCAGAGAATGCAAAATACTCAGTGTTAGCATTTGAGGGGTGAAAAATACACATAACTTCAATCCACCTAACCTTAACAACATACTGATAGTCAGCAGACAGTTTTGCTGATCTCCTAACTCAGCAAAGAGATTTTGAAGAACTGTTGTTTCAAGCGTGCATGTTTAAACAGGTTGTTCTCTGTCTCTGGTTCCAGCACCAGCATTAAATTCCCATTGCACATAACTACAGATGGTTGATTTGCAATGTACTGCAAATAAAAGGTTTGAAACTAAAGATGCTTACTTGTTGCTTGCACATTCAGCTGCGGCACAGCCACAAGTAACATCAGTGAAGCAAGAAACAAATATATTCTCATTATAAGACACTGTCCGCTTTGTACTTATTCTTCGGGGTCAGCTGTTCGAGGGTGAGCAGCAGCATGACCGCTTGTCACCTGATCACTTAAGTTACAATTACATCTTCGCTTCACTACAGCATTAAAACAGTTTCCAGTGAACAGCAACTTTTTTTTTTTAAGAAAAATAGCTATTTTAATGCATTCATTTGCATGAATCAATTTTAGTATTTTGTATAATGCTTTAATCTGGCTCATAGTTATGAGCCAGCTACTGAATTAATGATAGACTGTGATCTGGTCATGATTAAATCATACAAATTGGCCACCAACTCAGAAATCTGTAAAGTGATATTAACTAAGGCTAGAATTTGGAAATTGCCAAAGAAATCAGTACAGTTGCAATTGAGAAGTTACTTCTCCTGCCATGAGTCTCCTCCAAAGATAGTCTCCAGCACTTAATCCTGTCACAGGAGTATCAGTCTTTTATTTCTGCAAGGTTACAACACACTACTTTATGTGTTTTGAAATTAGGGAATTTTCTGCTCACATTCTAATTGGTTTGCTGTGTCAGTGGTGGGGCATCTCAAAACTTTATTCCCAGAAAACGAAAGAGAAACAATGATGCTGAGTGTGCAGTACATAAGGGCGAGTGGCAGCAGCACAAGACAGAGTAGATGTTTGTGCATCCCTTTTCCAGCTACAAAATCTGTCATTATTAATATCTGGCATTACTGAAGAACTGTAATCATCAGCAATTTACCAAAAAAAAAAATCAATGATTTTATGAGGGACAATATAAAAATATAAGGTCAAATGAGAGATAGTTGAAACACATGATAACCGTATCTACTGAAAATATAATAATAGGATGGCTAAGGTTCTATTACTTATGCAGTTCATTATAGCTGTAAATGTTCTTGGCTACAAACTTGTTTGGAGCTAAAATAAACTGGACAAGTAATAGCACTTTAGCCTTCGTGCTATTGCTTTTCAGTATACATGATTGCTCATATATGCAGACTTATTTTTGATGATTCTTACATCAGATAAGCTCTTTGATTGTTCAGTGTAGTGCTCTCTCTGAATTTGCTGCTCCCACTTCAGTGGCAGAAGACTAAAGATAAATTTTAATAATAATAGTACCACCAGCTTTATTTATTTATTTATTGGCATTTGATTACTGCGAGATTCCTGCTCCAGCACTGTCAAACACTTTAAACCATTATTTCACAAAAATTAGCAAACACAAAGACAAGCCTTCACTGGTGTTTTGCATACTGGGTAATGTAGTCTGCTCCACTAACAAGCATCATAGTTAGTCTAAGGAGTAGGTCTTCTTCTTTCAACTTTTCCCAGTTAGGGGTTGCCACAATGTAACAACAGTCTGCAGAACAATTGTCAGTAGAGCTTTACAGTGTTGAGTTGCTAGCCTGATGACCAACCTTCAACAGAAGACACACACACACACACACACACACACACACACACACACACACACACACACACACACACACACACACACACACCAATTAAGAGTGTCCAATCCACCTACAGTATGTCTTTGGGATGTGGGAGGAAACCCACACAACCACAGGGAGGACATGCAGATTCCACACAATAGGCACTCCACCTGAGAATCAAACCTGAGAACTTCTTGCTGTGAGATGACAATGCTAACATTGCACCACTATGGCCTCCCAGTATAGAAGCAGGACGACAAGTGAGGAAATTCCTTTCTCTGTGATGGATGTGCATCTTTCAACTAAGGAGGTTCTTGCAGCTACATAAAGAGCAACCATGGGCTGCATCACCCCATAAACGTCTCTAACAGTTTTAGATCAGGACTGGAACTAGGTGGAGGCATAGTCACATAATCTGGAGCCCCTTCTGGTGTGTGGTCATATTCAGCTAAATTGGTGCAATCAGCCTAAGGCTATCCCTGCTTCCTGTGACTAATAGGAAACACAATAAGAGTATCTAAGGCATTTGCCTCAAGAATACATTACCGGCTCACAGATGCCATGCTACAGCATATAGAGGAGGATATGTAGTTTCCTTTAATCACAGAGGAGACAGTCAACACTATGCAGAATCTTTAGGACATAGCCTGTTTCCCTGAGATACTGGAGCCACAGACTGCACCCACATTGAAATAAAAGCCCCAGCTGGTGATCAGGGAAGGAGATAAGTAATTGGTAAACGTTACCACTCTATCAACTGTCAGGTGGTCTGTAATGCATATGGTATAATCTACAATGTGCCTACATGCCATCCAGTCCATACACACAACTCCCACATATGGCGCACATGCAATCTATATTAATGGTTTCTGTGGGGTGATTTTCCCCAGTGACATTTTATTAGAAATCCCTGATATGCCCAGGAGCCATGGATGGTGATGCCTATCAGAAATCCACAAATTATGGCAGTTATTAGGTACAAAAATGCCAGGTCATCACCAAGTATATGTTTGGCCTGCCAAAGGTCTGCTTTCCCTGCTTGCATGTATCTGATGGTGCCCTACAATATGACCTTATGACCTTGTCATGTGTGCAATGTTACATAACATAGTTTTGAAGAAACAGTTGCAACAGAAAGTATAAGTTCCAACACACCAGGCAGTGGAAGATGAGCCTGATGAGAAGGCTGTGTTGGAAATGGCCGCAAGAATGACTATGGCAGTCAAAAGCAGGCAGAGTATACATGGTACTAGTAGACAGGTAGTGGCTGGCTTGCACATATGGGCCAGACTAATGAACACTAAAACTGATACATGTAAACCTACAACCATGCTGTTCTCATTCATGCCGAGACTGGTCACACTTCACATTAGACATAGCATACCCAAGTAAAAAAATACACAGGGTAGGGCACAGTTATCATTATTTGCACAGGTGGTGAGAGAGACACAGTATCCAGTGTCATTCACATGAAATTGTGTGTGTGACGTGTTGACCAGTATTAACATGGTGCTGTGTGAGTCAGTTGGTGGGGTTGGACAGCACCTAGGTTACACTGGGCAAGGAGGGCACACTGGTAATAATTCTGTGGATGTAACCATTGGAGATGCGTGTGTGTGTGTGTGTGTGTGTGTGTGTGTGTGTGTGTGTGTGTGGGTGTGTTTGTGCACACATGTGTGCCTGCTGGGATATGGCTTCAGCAAACTTTCATGCACTGTGGTGAGCTCTATAGACAAGTACAGGACATCCAGAGGACATGTAAACACCTGCAACAACTGGAGAGGCCACAAAAGTACCTCACAAAGAGGATCCTAGGCCTTAAACCTTTTTCCTATATGGACAGACTCAAAATAACTCCAACTATTGTCTGTCTCATATCACCTACTTAGAGGCGATCTTTGCTTGACTTACAAAGCCATGTCTGATCCAGCTCTGTTAGAAATGCTGCATCTAAATAAATCCCAATCCCTCCACACCACATGCTCCAGAGACCGCAACCTCATTACCACAATCAACAAAACATGCTGGAGGAACAGGTTTATAACCCAGAGACTGCCCATGCTATGGAACAGACTTCCCATACATGTCAAACAGAGCACCTCACTGGCCCTCTTCTAGAGAAATCTTGATGAGGGCATGGGAAATGGAAAATTCACCCCAGGGATCACTCCAGTAGCTTTACTCAACAGATGCACTGGGAACTAAGGTTGGGTGGCACGATGCCAGGATAATCCTATGGGCTAGGCTTGTAAAGGCTCCAGAGCCATTAGCATAGTACACACCTATGAACCTATGTGTGTACATTTTGTGCATATCCTAGTCCATAAACGCATACTTGTCTTGGTAGGGTTGCAGGCACTATCCAGCCCTTGGCTAGAGGAAGGAGTGCTACTTCAATGTGAAAAACAGCAACCCCTACAATATGTTTCTGCAGTATTAGCTCCACACCCACATGGAAGTCCATGTTTGACTCTACTGACTTCCATAATAGACAGTGAAGTGGAAGTTGTGGCACTGGTATATGCTGGACTTAACCCCCCTTCCACAACTACCCTCAGCACTAGAGGCAAATAGGCAGCAGGCACAAGAACTGCATCAGGTATGTTGCCTGTGTGCACAGGAAGACCTGGTGCATGTACTCTGCCTATAGAACACATTGATCAGTTCATAAGTAGGGGACATGCAGTCCTTCAGGTCATTTCACAGACCTTGTAAAATGTACCATCTCTGAAGACTGAGGTGTTGTTAGTCTGTCCCTCTATGATGGCCCTGTGCATTCTCTGGGTTGTGGACATACAGCTAGCTTGGAGGGGACAGTACCAATTGCCTCTATTGATTACCCAACTCTTCCCCATGTTTAGTGGAGCTGGTGGGAACCAAGGATGACTGCATTGCAGGGGGGACGTGCCTTCTCAGCTAGACTTGTATGCAGCTCCCTGCCCTCCTTCAGTGTCTTCCTGTGCCTCTGGGATAGGACAGGTACAAAAACCATGGTCTCATAAATGGGCTGGGGATTTGGATTCCACATTTCCTGTCTCTGACACTGACACCATGCCCCTGGCCAAGCCAAATTTCAACTGCCATCATTGTTGGAATCTAAGCCATTTCTTTCATCAGGTAGCAGTATATCCATGCTGGAGCAGCCTAATAAAATGTCAGCTGTGATGACAGCACACGGAAATACCCACAGTGAGACCTGTCACCATTACTTTAATCTCAGAATAAATGATTACTGTGTATAGTGGTAGATCATAACTTTGACCTTACCTTGTACTGGTGGTCTTGTAGTCTGAAGTCCTGATATTCTTACATAAAAAATGGGTTGAACATGTAATCTGCAGTACAGTAAAATTTTATCTGATATGCAGTAACCTGGTGCATAACTGACGAACACCTGAGCATCTCCCACAGTGATTCTTGGAGCCCGCTGTAGTTCTGTGCCAATGTCCAGCACTCCATTGTAGTCTATGGATGACACCAACCCCCATGCAGATTGATTAAAAACTCCTGTCTGTGTTAATACGGTTCAATCAACCGTCCCCCTCCCATTGCCCTAAGTATCCAACACACTCCTTGGCAGCATGTATCATGTCAGTGGCCCAGTATCTGATCTGATTGCAGTTTTTGTACTGCATAGTAACAGCATTTATGTCATTGCCCACATCCCACCAGATACAGTCACTATAGGCCAGTCAGATTTATTATGGTTGATCATCCACTAAGTACGGAGACAGATGGTCTGCAACAAGATCGCATTCTGTGCATGTCAGAACTTACATTTTTGTAGCTTGTGTTTGCTGCTAATATACTCTACTGGCCTGTGTGCTGCTAGTGGGTGTCTATAATAGATAATATGTGTATGTATATATTTGTCTGTAACATACACACTTGCATTCCCACAGACACTGTTTATATAGCTGCGTTATGTTGTGGCCCAACAGGAAAAAGGTGGAGAATATATACTGCATATTCAGCCTGCAGTTGACAGCATCAGGTAATAGCCACAACTAAAACACTACTGTTTGAGGACTGATAATAGCTGACCTAGCACATGGCGTGTTTTTGACTTCTTACAGCTGTATGCATAATCGACTAGTCTGATAATGTATATGGATAGGGATAATGGGTGCAGGAAGGGACATAACCTGCAGGCACTAAAAGAGTCACCTCTTCAAATGACAGAAAGATGAGCATTTCACTTCCAAATTCTGACATGCAGCTCTACAGACGTACTCTATGTTTGCATCTTGCAGGTTTGTTGCAGCCCAAAGCCCTGATTACACTTTCTCTGCATTAATTATATACCAATCTGTAAAGCAGCTAGTGAAGAACGCTCAAAGGATGTATGCCTAAGCCATAGCACTATACCCCCCTACAGTTTATGTACCCTTGTGCTGCAGAATGCTGCTTCCGTATACATCAATTGCATGCTATGGGAAGTATCTTCCCCAAATCTCCACCCTTCACCCCAAACAAATGTCTACACACACTGGCAGTGTAGCATTCATATGAGAACTAGTCGGACATCTCAACTGTACCTATTTTGGAGGAGCGTTCCTACCTTCTGGAATGATTTGCCTCTTCAGTAGATGTACCTATTTTTTGGAAATGAGTTCCTACACACACACACACACACAGACACACACACACACACACACACACACACACACACACACACACACACACACACACACACACACACACACACACACACACACACTTTTGAAGCTGTTTAGACCACAAGAAACCACAGTACACATCCACAATACTAGGGGCACCAATGATTTCAGAAAGAAGACGCATATGTTATATCTCCCTTTCTCAGAAACCAAAATAAATGACTGCGTGAAGTACATTTTTCCAATACCATTTATTAAAGTCAATCGATTTTACTCTATATTTAATAATATGCTTATATTTTACTCACTCAGTTTTTAAACTTGTGTTTCTGAGTACTAGCCCACAGTCCAACAAGAATTGGGTGGCTAGCTGTACCTACTTTTCAGCAGCCTTTGCAGCTATTTTGAATGTCTGCAAATTGAGAGGTATGGACTACATGCAGGAATGCAAATAACCTAATCAGGACCTACTTCTACTGAGGGCATTTCATGTTCCTGTACAACCTTAAGCAACAACTGCATACACAAAAGACACCTTTAGAGTTGTATTTCTGCTATGTTTCACATCTGCAAGACAACTTACAAAATATATGTTGTGGGACCTTATTGTAGATATGCTTATTCACTTGCGCCTATTTAGCCCAAGGTAACCCCCTTTTGGTTGATACATTTTACTGCAGCAGTAGCTTGCAAATGTTACCTCACACCCACAATCACACAGTACATTGACAATGCAGTTTTTCAAAACAATTCCTGCTAAAGTCTTATCATGAAAGTACAAATTTAAGAAGTTGAAACATTCATCACAAAGAAGAAAAGTGTATCTCCTGATGAGAAAAGTTTATGCACTCCTGAGTGCGGTTTGGGAGATTGCCAATTAGTAATCTTGGGTGTGATGATCTTTTTGGCTGCAGATGCACTTTATATCATATAAATTAGAGTCACTGAGCAAGGTAGTTATGACAATTGGGTGTTACCTAATGAATGCTACTGAATTCCTTTAGCTATGTAATATGCTAATGAACTTTTCACAACAAGAGGTTGTTCATTCTAGAGCACTCACATGAGCACCTGCGAAGTACACTGAGCATGTGCAGGCAACTCAATTACTTCAGCAGGGACATCTTGCAACATATACTACTTCTGTAGACAATGGAGGTACTAAAAAAAGAAAATATGCACACATAATTAGGCATGAACACTTAGCATACAGTATGTGCCATCTTTTACATCTTCATGCCACCCTGTAATGCCAACATGTGCAGTGCTGTATTATGCACACCCCACCACAGGTCACACTATCAAGATGCTCTATGCTGCAAAACCTGTATGGCTTCTAAGGTCACAGACTGTTGCAGGGTGGCTTGGTGGTACAGCAAAGAATCCAAGATTTTCGTCTATCTGCTGCATATGGGCCACTTTGTGCCTGACTGGACATTTATATAAGGGAGGTTGTAGAGGATATACTGTTGTTGTGTCTTTCGGCTTTTCCCAGTTAGGGGTCGCCACAGCGGAACTGCGGTCCGCTAATGATTGGTAGTTGATTTTTACGTACCGAGTTACCAGCCCTGACGCACAACCTTCAACGAAGGTACGCCCATTCACGCATGTCTCCATGCAGAAGACGCTCTAGCTGAGAATCTAACCTGACAGCGTCTTACTGTGAGGCAACAACGCTACCGCAGCACCACAATATATATATATATATATATATATATATATATATATATATATATATATATATATATATATATTGATGTATTTATTCACCCATGTACAAAAAGAATGTATACTTTTGACTGTTATGCCACAAGTAATTCTATCCATATTGTGTATTTAGCAACTTGTGTAAAATGCCTCTGTTTCTATGTTGGAAGATGTAGCCGAAAGTTTAGGGAATGTATTGTCGAGCACAAATCAGACATATGTAGGAATATACATGTAAATGCCTTATGTAAACATTTTCTGTAAACACATTGGGAGGATTTGAATAATATTTTGGAGTGTATAGAATATAATTAGATTATTAGGCTAGGGAATTATTTAAAACCTGGTTTGAATAGTGCTGTTAGCATAAAACCTGTGTTGGTCAAAAAACAAAGGTAGTTGCATTAGTTTTTATATGTTATGTAGAGTCATATCACTGCCAATCTCCACCATTACCACCTCAGGCAGGGCCCAGTGGAGAGGATAGCCAGGGTGCTGTTTGACCTCCCCATGTGTGTTGCACAAGTAGTGCAATATGGAAGGCCATATCCAACCTAACCTCCTTCCTGATGTTCCCTCTTATGTGTCAATACGCTACCCTGTTTAATGTCCATTTCTCCCCATCTCCAGCGCCTCACTTTGTGCATTTCTGAATCCACTGTCTTCCCCACCCTCTGAGTGTCAACACCTCCTCTGTCAGTCTTTGCCTGTGTTATTTGTTTTTGTGTTTGCCCCATCTACTTACAGTTAGCCTCTAATGACACTTTTACTGTCCTTTACATCCTACACAACTTTTCCTTATTTAAAAAAAAGAATGGACAAATAGACACTTATCTAATGAAAAAGCTAATACCTCCCTCTCCCCCTTCTGTCCTTACATCTCCTGCTTCCCTTGTGTAGTCTCCTCTGGTTGCTGCCCATTTTTTCTGTTGTATTATACTCCCATTTCACTCCTTTTTATAGTGAAAATACAGATTTATTCATCACAGTGATCTTGCCTGTTTTTTTCTTGCATCTTAGTACATGCACATGCACTGAGGAGTATGCTTCCTCTCTCTTCGTCATATTTCCTCATCTTGTTCTTAGATGCGACTGTGAGTTCTCATCTTTCACAGCAGGCTCTGTTCATAGGTTCATAGCTGTTTACTAGGCTAAAGACCACAAGGGCCTTTTTAAGCCTAGCCATGCAGCCCGAATCTCTGACAAGTTCTGATACCCTTGATAAGTGTAAGCATGGGCCTGGGAGATGAAGTGTTTATAGGTTACCTGTGTCCATTGGAAATATAAGTGCCAAACCAGGGACAAATTTCCAATTTCCCATCCAATTGTCCAAGTTGCATTTGAACTGAGTTAGGGAGGAACTCTGCTTCACATGGATGGGGAGCCTGTTCCATAGATGGGGTAGTCCCTGGGATACATAACCTATCTGTCCAGCAGGTCCTATTTATATTACAGGCAAGGTTTAAGTCTTTAGAATGGTTAATTCTGGTGCTGTTTATTTTGTGGATATGCAGGTCCATCAGAGTGGGGTCTGACAATGTCCTGTATGCCAGGCATAGATCTTCCCCTCAATAGCCTGTAGGAGACAGAATACCAGGATAGGGCCTTGAGGCGGTCTGCATAGGACATTTTACTTACACCCTGTATTCTTTTAGTGAGGAACCTCTGTGGACATTCCAATTGTTGGATATGCCTGGTTAGATGCATACCAAAGGGGGCATTGTACTCAATGATAGGTCTGATGAATGCCAACTACAGTGGAACAATAACTTCCTTGGACTTAGATGCCATACCTTTGTTTATAAGTTGGGCAACATAGAATGATTTCCTCACCACTACAGGCACATGATGGTCAAAGGCTAGATTACGATCTATGTGTGTCCCTACATCCCTGACTACTGTGTCAACTCTAAAAGGTGTGTTGTCAATATGATAGTTACCAGGTATGGATGACTTCCCAAAGGATACTGTTATGCATGTCTTGGTATTTAGTTTTAGTCCATGGCTCTGACACCAGTGGTTTGTCTGTGTCAGCCCCTCCTGGAGAATATTTGTGTCAGTGTGAGATTCAATGACAGCTCCAAATTTGCAATCATCTGAAAATTTAATCAACCAGATACCACTAACATTGGCCTTGACGTCTGAAAAGTAAATGCCAAAAATGAGCAGTCCAAGGACTGATCCCTGAGGAACTCCACTTATGACTGGCCTCTTTGTAGAGGTGGACTCCCCAATTCTAACTTCCTGGGTCCTGTTTGTGAGCCAGTTGGCTATCCATCGGGTGACATATGGGTTTGTACTTAACCTCTTGAGTTTGTCAACAATGCCCAAGTGGAGTATTGTGTCAAGCCTTGGCCAAGTCAAGGTAGGCAGTGTGAACGATTTTGCCCTCATACATTGCTTTGGTGACCTTCTCAAAGAAGTCCACCAGGTTATGTAGGCATGATCTGCCCTTGATGAAACCAAACTGGGTTGGGTCCAGTCGCTGGAGGTTTAATATATCTCTATTGATCATCTCCATGATAATTCTTTCCATGGCTTTACATATAAGACTAGTGAGACTTATGGGTCTCTAGTTTCCAGGGTCTTTACATGGCCCACCTTTGTGCAGAGGGATGACTGATACCTTTCTCCATTCTTGAGGCATGAAACCTGTTAAATAGTAATTCGGGAGGCCCTGATAGGTCATGTTTCATGCTATTTAGAAGGCATCCTGGGATATTGTCTGGGCCCATTGATGCAGTGTTCTTGGTCTTAGAGAGAGCATTAAGGACCTGTTCCCTAGTGATAGTAGGGGGAGTTATATTTGAGGATATTTCCGGAGGGTTGTTCCTGCCTTGAGTGTTTTCACTAATCACTAATCAGCTGCACCATGAGCTGTTAATTTTCACCTTCTTAACTGATAATGAGCCTTAGACCACATTGCCCCATGAGGTGCGCCTGTGCAGGAAATCCACTACCATGCTAGGCATACATCTGCAGAGCATTTACCCTCTGCTCAGTTGAATTATTAGCTATGAATAAAAAACTGAAAGGGTGAGTATAGCTTTATTGAAATTCATCCAAATGCAATAATCGCAACAGTCTGTATGCAGCATTAAACACAAGATGTATGGAACAGCAACAGTTTCCTCATTTTAATTATAATTCATGGCAGTCCAAAAGCTCTGTACCAAAATTCCATCCTGTAGGTTAAAGAAGCTCTATCCTTTGTCTTCATATAGGAGCTCCTCTTCCAATTGGAATAAGCAGAATAGGAAAATTCCAGGAAGTTGGTTAAGAATATTTAAACACAGAGTCACTTTCAGGTGATCTTCCTATCCACATTGTGGTTTGGAGCATACCTTGGCTACAAGGATGCCTGTCCTCTTTGTTCTACTGGCTAAGGTGTCAGTGAAATAGCTTTAGGGCATTGCTGGCTATTGAATATTCTCATTGTACTGGACTAGTTTAAGCTGGACAGATTCTGTTTGCCTAGACAGTTAGTCTAAGAACTCTGGTCATTCCTTACCCACATAGTCCATGCTACTTAACTTTGATCCATTGGTACATAACTGACCAGTCCAGACTCAGGAAACTCTTCTTGCATGAAAGCAAAAGCAATCATTTCAGAAATAAAAAAAACTACTGTGCCCACCTCTGAACAGGTACAGGCATATAGGTCAGACTTTCTGGTGTTACAGTGCTCCTGTATACTTAGCATGACAGCTAAATATCTTCCATTCTTTTCCTGAAATGTCAATCATTTCTGAGATATATTCTATGTGAAAAGTAAAATAACAATTGTTAAACAGAAATATCTGTTTTGTTAAGCATGCATATTTTTTTGTTTTTGCTGATAGCATTTCATGAAACTAATTTCTGTGATTTCATGGATAACCTATAATAGAAAGGCAAGTTCCCAAATGTTTTTCTTTTTTTCCTGTAAGTTACTTAAGTATTGAATTTTTACTGCCTGAACACCAATGGTTGAATTACTTTAACATAGTAAAGCTTATCCTTGATTTGTAGGTGTTATGGAATCTTCATTTGCGTGAGACTGCTGGACATTGCTCTTGGGAGTTTCTCCCTGCCACACTACCATGCAACCATGTGATTAGTATATAGTATATATAAGCTAGGGATGTACAGGGACTTGCTTCTCATACAAAACACTAATATTGATATGTACAGGTTGGCTGTCTTCCTAGTCAGTTGTGACTGAGGAAATTTTTCTTGAGCGAGTATTTATAGAAGTTCATATTACCTAAAATTCAGTTTAATAGTCTTTGACATGAAGTATATAAAAATGGAAAAAAACGTTATGCTGTAAAATCATTTTAAAATTTTTGGTCTTCCGATTATCTGGGATGCAAGGGTACCTTACTGTTACAGTATGGTTTGTCTCATTGCTTCAGAACTGCTTGATTACGTTTGATCTTGGCAACAAGACACTAAGAACACTGGCTTCTCAGTGACGATTTGTGCACATCAGGTGATGTACCATCAAGAGAGCAATATTTTAATAAACTTAATGAGGCCCATTACCTAACAGATTTCAGTCAACTAATCTGGATTTCACCAAAATTATTATAGTTTTGCTGACTTTGCCTGTTTACTTTAAGCTAGTAGATGTACAGCATTGGATTTCACTTATTATTTATTTACTTACTAGCATTTATTTACCAGGAAAGTCTGAATGGGCCATGGCAGGCCCCTTTTTAGTGGAGGCTCGGAGAGGAAAGCTGCACAGGAAACAAATCTTACAAGATGTCATACAGTTCAATATAATACAATGCAAGGTAAAACTGCAAATGATAAATATCACACATAGGATACAAAAAACAGTATATAAAGAAGAAAAACATAAAGAGATAGAGCCTAGATATTATATTCCACAGAGCTACATTTCAGTTTTACTAAGCAGCAATGATAATGCTAAGAATTCCCATTAAGTTAATAGACAGGTGCAACAGAATACGTGTAGAGTATTACTACTAGACAGGCAATTTGTAAGATTTTCTAGGTGTGGCTAAACTACTGGATCTTCTGAATAAAAACCCAGAAGCTTAGATTATGCAATCCCTTTTAGAAAAGTATGACATTAAATGAGGACTGTGTGCACATAACCACTGCCAGATTAAGGACTTCATGGGCCTGGAGCTGATAATTATAATGAGCCTACTATTTAGCGTGACAACAGCATAGGATTTCCAATTAAAATGGTATAGAAGCAGTAGGCCCTATTCCAGGCATGTGGGACTGGAGCTGCAACTCCAACATCCCCCTTGTTAATCGGTCTGTGGACATAGCCCAAATCATGGCAGAGTTTGAAATTATTTATTCTTGTTTTTTTTTTGTTGTTGTTTTTTTTGGCTTTTGCTTTTTTAATTTATTTCTAATATGATTTTGGAAGAATGTCAGGTGAATTACATTTCGGTAGGTAACACTAAGGCAGCATAGGGGCAAAATGGGTTGTTATCTCACAGCAAGAGGTTCTCTGGTTTGATTCTTGTCTGGGGTACTTTCTGTATGCAGTCTGCATGTCATTCCTGTATTTTTCATATATGTCATGTCTTTTTTCTGGACACTCAGGTTTCCTCCCAAAGACATGCAGAGTGTCACTTTGAAATTTTCCTTAGGTGTGGATACTCTATGTAAAACAGGCAAAAGGCAAAAGGCCTGGCAATCTACTTCCATTCCCTACTTGTCTAATAAACTCTGTGAAGGATGATAGCTATCTATGGGTTCATTTTACACATTAGATGTAACTTATAAGCATGGATGGTTGGAAGTGACACACTAGGCTTGTTGCCAGACTGCAGTGCAATACTTCATTTTGCAACCTCAATATTGTTAAGTTTAACTACTGTAGATGATCACTTAGCAACTCTTAGCTGATACCCACTATGACTGTTGTTAAATACTGCTTTATAAGAAGGTATACTGACAGCATGCTTCAGTTTTTACCTGTGACAGGCAGTGGCCCACATTTGTGGATGATGGCTTCTGTCTTCCTCAGTTTATGTATGTGATTTCACAGCCAAGTCCCTGAAAAATGTTACAAAAAAATCTCAGTAAATCGGGGAATGGCAACCATGCACACTCCAAATGTCATTTTATTCATTTAACTTTTAATGATCAGGTTGATCCTACCTAAGGCACTTTCAGAAATTAGCTGAAATGGAATTTATAAAATCAAATAGGGGAAATATGGCTCTTCTATTTTCAATTACCACCATGGAATGATTAACATAAATCATAACTCTCAATCTCTCAGAGCAAGAAGTCTGGACAAAGCCATAAATAATAGGCAGGGGGACAAAGGCCCCAAAATAGGGACAATTTTAAATATTGCTCATACAAACTTAGTCAATAGAATAACAGGTTTTACATTAGCATGAATTTTCTGAAGGGTATGAAGTCTGAATCTCAATGTCTGTCATTATTTTCTGACTTCAGTACTCAGAAGATATGACAATGATTTTCCAGAAAACCACAATTTTATGAATAACATGTCAAAAATATGAGGCAATAATCTGGACATTCTGTGAAAATCTGTACAGCTGAGAGATATGAAAATCTAAGCTACTACGAACTCAGGTAGCTGAGATCTCAGCTTAATATGTCATCAAAAGGATGACACTTCTGTAGTGCAGCACCCCACAAATCAGCATTGGTACTGGATAGTGCAGCACCCCACAAATCAGCATTGGTACTGGATAGTGCAGCACCCCACAAATCAGCATTGGTACTGGATAGTGCAGCACCCCACAAATCAGCATTGGTACTGGAATATGAATCAAAGTACTTGGACATGGGGATATAATTCACAATAATCAGATCTTGCCACAGTCAAAGTCAAGTTTGATAGTGATTGCTTGGCCTCCTGGGAATGGGGGTACCTCAAGAATATGCCTTAAATGACTGCATGACTCCAGATTTGACGCTGGAAGGAGGACAGATAGTAGCAGAACATTTGAACAGAAAGAAAAGAGACGGGACGGGAGCGACTACTCACATACGCAATATCACTGATGGTCTTTTTTTTTTTTTATGCCAGTTACACATAGGATTTGTGCTCATACAGCATATACTCAGTCATGCAGTGATGTCAAAACTGAAAGACAGTGAAAAAATGTTGAAACAAAAAACGGGGCCTTTATATCGAAGAAAACTGTTTATTTAACTTGCCAAAGTAAATTGTAGTCACCTAAGGTTCATGTAGGCAGACTTGGGGCGAGGCAGAGCTGGAATTAAATTATGGTAAAGCTCCTGTAATATTTCTTTAAAATTCTTCGTGCATAAATCCTGTTCTACACAACATTAGTAACTGTGTATGTGTGCGTGTGTGAGTGTATGTGTAAAATGTGTAGAATAAAATGGAGATTGCTTTCTTTCATTACCAGCTCAAAGGTTCTTACATCATGCTGTGTTTCGTGTTTCTCCTTTTTTTGGGTTGGAGGTGGTTAAAGCGGTGACTAAGCAGGAAATATAATTGGTCCCCAAAGGTTAACTTGTTTTGTGCTGTTTTTAAAGCCCACCTGTTTTCTTACAGATCAGCTTGGCTTTACAGATAATTACGTTAGCTCATTATTGCTGGTGTTTAGAAAGCAACAGAACAAATGGTTAAAACATCAGATTATCTCATTTCTTTTCAGCCACTGTCTACAGATAGCCTTTTTGATCAGTGTTAGGATATTTTATAGGTTTTGTTAGGATAGGAAAAAAAAAGACTAGATACATTGTCATTGTACAACATAAACAGATGCACAAAATGCACACACACACACACACACACACACACACATATATATATATATATATATATATATATATATATATATATATATATATATATATATATATATATATATACACAGATCCATAGGCATTGTCAAGCAAAAGGAAAAAGTAAGGAATACAAAGATGCTTGCATTACTGCTATGTACAAGGTATGTGCTAGAGAGATAAACTGAATAAGGAAAATCTATATGTTTCCAGAATCTATACTCTGTTGATTGATAATGCTATAGAAAGATGAAAATCTCTAGGCTAGACCACAGTTAGTGATTAAATTATACACGTATGCACACTGTTCTAATCAATCTATAAATGGTCCCTGCATGTGAGTAGTTACAGTAGAGAATCTATTCACTGGTGACTTGACAGGTGTGGGACAATCCTTTGGTCTGAAATGTCACATGATTGTATTAATATAGTGTTGCAGCAGTGTGGCTATCACTAACCCATATTACTGTAACTTAACTGTACCCCTGTACTGTTTAAGTACTATACTTCTAACAGAGGTATGTTCTCTGATATCACAGTGCTCACAGAGCTGCAGCCCTCTCGTAGCACAGTTTGCGAATAGGCTGCAACTGTATACCAAGCACCTTTACATCAGAAAATGAAGAAAACATTTTACAGAGCTGGTTATCAGAGGTACCATTCGTCTACCTGTACAGGACCTGTCAAGAATGGTGATGAGTCTTGGGCTGCAGGTACTGGAGCCCAGCTTAAAGCACTCATTAGGTGAATAAATAAAACAGTGGATTATTCAACATTATTTCTACTCATGATCAGTATAAAATTTAAGTTTCAACAGAAAAGTTGCCAGAGTTTTCATTTCCATTCTTTATTTTGCCTACAAAGTGGCATTTAAAACAAGGCAGGAGTGAAGAATAACTTAATATAAACAGCAAGGTGCCACAGCCTTTAAAGTTAATTACCACCATGGTTTCTAGATCCATCCTGATTTGTAGTTGCTATCTTTTTTGGAGTTAAGCTGCTCTCCTCTATGATGTTCTCTCAATGTCTGCTTTGGCTTTCTCTGGATATTCTGGTTTCTTCCAAAGATATGTCTGCTCACGCAAATAATCTATTATTTTTCTTTTATCACCAAGCATCATGGCTGAAAAAAGTGTGCTATATCGAAATGTGTACTGCATAATGTGAGAGACATAGATCTTTTAAGTGTATTTGCAGCCAACAGATCATTAATCATGGACTCACCTTGGTAACAGAAGACTGAAAAAAATAAATAGAAATTAACAAATAAGAGTTTGTGTCATTAATGGCACCACTTTGACCTCTAACTGGACTTAGGCCCCTTCTTTGCTAGGGTGTTTAAATGCTATTTTGCATAGCTATAATTTGTGATATAGAAAGTTACAGTAGCAGAAGAATTAGCCATTACATAACTTTGTATACATTCTTAAACCAGTATTCATACAATAGCCCATAGTGTCATGTAATGTCATAAGCTCAAAGATAAGCAATTGTGCAGAAGAGAATTAAGCAAAACATGTCCAAAAGATTTCCCATTCGGACATTATACCTTACCAGTACTTCACCCGAGTGCTACTTTTTAAAGTATTGTCTGAGCCAGCATTTAGTTACATTACACAACATTCTGATGTGTAGGTACACTGCAAAATAAAGCAAGTTAATAACCAATGCACCATACTAGCAAAAAATATTACTGTGCCTTTAAAGAACTCCCCTTGCAAAGTGAAACTCACAGATTCTGCACATGCGCAGCAATTTTTCAGCTCTGGAAAGAAGTTCTGGCATATGATGTAACTAGATTATTCTAAGGTCTTTCCAATTCACCTCAGTTATCTGGCTGCCATATACTACTCTACTGTTGGACTTACCTCCAGGAGTGAAACCTGAATGGCTGAGACCCATGGACATGGCCACACTGAGGTGCTGTGGCCCTGATATCCATTATGGTACACAGGTTTACAAGAGAAGTTTCAAAAAAAAAAGGACTACAATGTCTTGTGGGTGAACTCAGTGCATACACAGTCCTGTGTGCATATAACACAGAACATCACAGAATGTACCAGATGACGAATGTTGTTAGCTCGCTACTGCTTTCTAACCAATTGGACTGTGCAAGGAATTATTGTCCAACACTTCCTTCCACTATCAGATAAAACAGTAGGCCCCAGGCTAATCTGCTTTACCCTTTACAGTTGATTAGCCAATGCCCACGCCTTCTATACACCCCTAACAATGTAGAGGGGAACATTGCTAGTTAGTAAAGTTAATAATCAGTACACCCACCTTGCCAAAAGTTCTCTTCTGCCTCTAAAAAAAATGATAAACAGAGATAATTAAAACTGACAAGATGGATAGAGACTGCCTTTATAACTGGATTTTTTTTAAACTTATTTAGCATTGCCTTCTCTTGAATGACTCACATTTCTTCATATCCTTTCTTCTGCTCGGATTGGATTTAACCCTTGAGGCTGGGCTACTACCTCTACTCCAGATGAGATACAGTCAGCAGTTAAATAAACGTGGGATGGATACAACACTGAAGGCCTTTTCTAGGGGAGGAGATTAAAAAAAGAAACAAAACCCAGCAGGTTCTTTAATTTATTTCCAAGAATGAAACACTAAAATGTATTAGCTATCACCTGCACAATGTTACTTTCATGCCTCATTGTCTAGGTGAAATCTCCATCTTCAAATGATATCAGTCCTTTTACTACACCTGTAAAGGCTAATTTCCATTTCTTATAGAAAGGGTCTCTCATTTAATGTTTTGATGTACTATATTAGTATACTACATTACAACTTAATTCTGTTTTAACAGAGCAAATTTTGAGTACTGAACAGTGGTTAAGAAAGAAAAAAGCAATCCACCATGCAGATTACAGCTAGAAAACCCCATAACCTAACATGTAAAGGATTAATACTCTGGCAATACAAGTCCACTCCCTAATCGATGGTGATATACACCCAAACCCTGGCCCAAATTCTATCACTTCTATCAAGCCTAGCACCCCAAATTCTACTAATGCATACCTGGTCAACAGACCCTCCAACTCTCTCCTGATAGCCCATCTCAATATTCGAAGCATAAACAATAAAGTTGCTCACCTACATGCCCTCATGGATGTACATTCATTTGACATCCTCTGCCTCTCTGAAACATGGCTCAAACCAGCCATACAAGATACTACAGTTATTCCTCCTGGTTACAGCATCCTGAGACTGGACTGTAACTCTAAGAAAGGTGGAGGAGTAGCTATCTTATATAAATCTGAATTACAAATCACCTCCATTGAGTCTAAACCTCCCCTAACTAGCAATGCAGAAATTCTTATCTCTAAAGTTCAACTTAACAAATGTAAATCCATTTACATAATCTGTATTTACCTTCCCCCAGGTAACAATATCAAAACCTTAGAAGCTATCCTAAGTTGGCTGTCCACCACCTATCCACAAGAAACCATAATACTTGGTGACTTTAATATAAACTGGATGTCTTGCACATCAGAACAGCCTTCTACCCACACCAACCTACATGGTTTTATACAAAGCATTACAGTCCTCACTAGAACCAATAAACATAATAATAATGACAGCACCCTAGACTGGATTCTCACAAACAGTCAAAACCAATCTTACAAAGTAGGGACCCTCCCAGAAGATATAAGTGATCACTCACTCACCTTCTTAATCAGGTATAAGACCAATACCCCAAACCCAACCATATATAAGAAAATAAGATGTAATAAAAATTTTAACCCTGACAGCTTTCAAAAAGAACTTGCAGTTTGCGACTGGTCACCCCTGAAGCACCTACCATTAGAAAAAGCCGTTAAATACTTTAACTCTAAATTTGTAACCATTCTAGACTATCATGCCCCAACTCGTATAGTAAGAAGTAGGTATAAATCAGGCCCTTGGCTCACCAAAACTATCAAACAAAAAATCCTCCATAGAAACAAACTCTGGGCTAGCTGGCGTACAACCAAAAACATGGCAGATCAACTAAAATTTAGACAATTAAGAAATGAAACTAAAAAAGCCATATTGTCAGATAAAAGAAACTATTACTGCCACCTCCAACAAACCCACCAAAATAAACCTAAAAAATTCTGGTCAGGTATAAACTCTTGCACCCAGGTTGCTCAATCACACCCACCCCCTCAGGCTCCAATCTCCTCAGCTCTAACCAAACTGCCAATTCTTTTAACACTTTCTTCACAGACACCATTCAATCTTTGGCCATTCAGCTATCCCCTGACACTGCATCTCCTTCCAATATTATCCCTAACAGCCCCCCCAATATTTCAATTTCAACCCATTCCTACATCCTTTGTCTGCACCCTTATCAAGAAACTTAAACCCACCACCCTCTCTGCACATCTATTACCTGGAGAATACCAGCAAAAAGCAGCCAAAGCTATAGCCTACCTTATCAAGAAACTTAAACCCACCACCCTCTCTGCAGATCTATTACCTGGAGAATACCTGCAAAAAGCAGCCAAAGCTATAGCCTACCCCATATCCATCCTCATTAACAGAACTATTTCTGAAGGAACTATTCCACCTATTTGTAAAATCTCACGTCACCCCCCTGCATAAAGATGGTAATTCCAAAGATTTTTCTAACTATAGGCCTATAGCCATATTATCCCCTCTGGCAAAAATCATGGAGAAGTGCATTCATAAGCAACTATTAAACCACCTCCTAGCAAACAACCTATTAGCTACCTGCCAACATGGATTCAGACCATTTCACAGCACCTCTTCTGCTCTTCTTTCCTTCACCGATGTCATTAATAAAAACCGTAATAGCAACACTCTTTCCTCAGCCCTCTTCATTGATCTTTCAAAAGCCTTTGACATGGTCAGCCACCAGCTACTCATAAACATACTTGGCAACTTCTCACTGGATCCACTTGCTATACAATGGTTCCAATCCTATTTAATAAAAGGCAACAGGCTGTACTATGGGAAAACAACTTGTCTTCCCACTTACCAATTGTCCTTGGAGTCCCTCAAGGCTCCATATTGGGTCCTCTCCTCTTTTCTGTTTTTATTAATGACCTACACACTGTACTACCTCAAGTCACCTGTATCCAATATGCGGATGACTCTACACTAATATGCTCAGCCTCCTCACTTTCACAACTGCATTCCCTAACCCAAGACACATTTAACACAGTAGAGAATTGGCTTCTTCAACGATGTCTCATCCTGAACCCAAAAAAAACAAAAATGCTACTATTTACTCCCACCCGCAGAGCCCTCCCACTGCATTTCACAGTCACATCTAGTAATGGTACAATCATATCTCCAGACTCTACTACAAAACTACTTTGAGTACTAATTGACAACATCTTCACCTTCGAGCCACATATTAACAACACTATAAAAACAGTAACCAAAAAACTAGGTTTCCTCTATAGGATCAAACCCTTTCTTACCCCACTAGCCAGGACCACCATTGCCCGGCCCCACCTTATCTCAACCCTACTATATGCATCCCCTATCTATACCAAACTATGCAAAAGCAATCAGAACAAGCTGGCTAGCTTCTACAATAATATTGCGAGATTTGCAACTGTGTCTACCTATAGAACCCGTTATTGTAACAATCTTAATCAACTAGGGTGGTTAGAATTGCCAAATCCTATTCTATCAAACCAGCTAACTATTGCCCATAAGATATTGCTTCATCCTTCAACTACTCCAATACTAACTAACCTAATCACCCCCTACAATAACCTGAAGACCCTGCGCTCATCAAATAAATTACTGGTAAAGATAAGTAAAACCAACAATCTGGCTGGAGACTATTCCCTAACACAGTGGGTAAAACCTGGAATTCCCTCCCTACTGATCTAACTTCCTTACCTTTAATTACCCTATTTAAATCCAAACTCAAATAATACCTTAAATCGCACTGGCTATGCCCCTGTGCAAACCCAGACTAACTACCTCCACTGTCTCCAAACACTAATCTTCTCACTCACACAAACTAACAATTTTTTTACTAACATTATCGTTTGTATAACCTTTTTAAAGTTCAAATAGTGCTCAATTTCACTTACCTTATATTTTGTTGTATGTATATCCATACATGTTATGTAGCTTAGAATATTTTTTCCTTACTCTTAAGCTAAAATGTAATTTACTAGTAAATTTTTCTAAATCTTAGTAATGTACTTGTGTTATTGTGATTCTATTCTGAAGTGTGGAGCTTTTCTCCCCAGGCCTCCACTGAAAATGGACATATATCCAGTTGGACTAGCCCGGTCAACAAATGTAAAATAAAATAAATAAATAAAATAAATAGACTATAAGCTTTATGCGCTACTAGAGGGTTTAAGTATTTTTAAATGGAAAAAGCATTGACAGGAAGGGAAATTAGTCACCTGGGATTTCCTAATAGATGGGCTCCAAGCTTACAGCAGAATTCCTTGTAATGTGATACTGTTCTAAAGACAGGTAATTTTCCCCAAGCAGTGAAAAACTTTGATGACTGAAATTAATTCTTGAGCAAAACAATCTGAGGTTTAGGGCACTGTTGAAGGGAGAGCATAAATTATTTTTGGAAGATGTTAATGAGACTCTCGAAGCAAGGAATTAAAATAAATCAACATTAAGAATTTAAGAGGGAATGAACCAAGGAGGAGATCAGCACAGTGCTAGATAGGTAGCCATTTGGCCTTAGTTAGGGCTGTCTAATGATGTTCCTTTTGGGGAGCTAGGATGATGAAATGGTAAAATTTACTGTTGTTTGAAGGGAGTTTAGATTACTTTTAGAGATGGTTTCTATAATGCGGCGGCCATATTCAAGCCGAGAAAAAAGGATCTCTTTCACAACTGCTGAACTATCTTCATGGACTAGGAAAAACAAACAATGTCTTTTAGAAACCATGTTGAACAAGCTAAAGCTAAAATTAATGAAATACTTTTCTATGGAGAAGAACTCAGCCACTTATAGGTTCCTAGCAGATTCTTGATCCAGTGGACTATTTGTAGCCTGGCCAACTCATTTACCAAGACATGAATTAATACTAGACCTGACCTAGTTTTAGAGTCTTTCCATAAGGGCTACAGCCCTGGTCTGTGG
Source organism: Protopterus annectens (assembly GCF_019279795.1). Classification (NCBI taxonomy): domain Eukaryota; kingdom Metazoa; phylum Chordata; order Ceratodontiformes; family Protopteridae; genus Protopterus; species Protopterus annectens. The sequence continues at coordinate 621,688,867 of NC_056743.1, read as the reverse complement.
TATTTAAAGTATAACACTTTAACCTAAGCATTCACAATTAAAAGAACAATAACCATGAATAATTAAAATCAAAAGCAAGGTTAGAAATGAGTTTTGGAGGGCTCAGTGGTGCAGTGGTAGCATTGTCGCCTCACAGCAAGAGGTTCTCCGGTTAGATTCTCTGCTGGGGTGCCTTCTGTGTGGAGTCTGCATGTCCTCCCTGCATTCATGTGGGTTTCCTCTGGGTGCTCTGGTTTACTCCCACGTTATAAAGACATGCGACTGGAGCGTTTCTCCCCAGGCCTCCACTGAAAATTGGCTTTGTTCCAAGTTGGGCTTTTCCAGTTAACAAATGTTAAATAAAATAAATAAAGAAAGAAAAACATGTGTAATTAAAGTGTTCTTTCATATTCCCAGGCTAGATTTCCACAGCTTGTTCAGTTTGGCAGTTAGCACAGAGGACTAATGCTGTTAATGAGTTGTTTCCTGTACCCAGGGTGTAGGGTTTGATTTCTTCTGCCTTCATTTGTCTATTGTGTGACTCTGAATAAGTTACTTAGCCAGACAGTGCTCACAGGTCACCCCAAAAAATGGAATTTACACAGTCAACAAATAAGTTAAATAAAAAATAAACAAATAAATAAATAAATAAATAAAAATGTGTATGTATGTATGTATGTATATATATATATATATATATATATATATATATATATATATATATATATATATATATATATATGTGTGTGTGTGTGTGTAAAAAACAAAAAACAAAAACAGAAGTTTGCTCAGGAGGTAGTAAGGAGACTGATTCACCAGCCAAATGCAGTGTTGGTACCAGGTCTTGTGCTTGTTCACTTCCAGACACTGCATACTGTACCTTCATCGCATTTGATGTCACCGTCAGGTATACTGCACCTGCAGCCCTTTATTTCCTTATTTTCTCACATGAGAAGGATCCAAGATTTGATCTAAGGGCACTGGTCATATATGACATTCTTCATTGTCTTCTGAGTCATGTCTATCCCAAAGCCTGAGGGGACAGATGTCCCTGTTAATAAGAAATGCATAGTAATGGCAGGGTGTAAATTGTCTTCATCATCTGTCAACCCTCCTCTAAGGGCTTCATCTTTTGGGAAGACCTGATATTTTTGAGATCCATTCTGTAGTGACTATTCCTCCATCTGAAGCTGTCTATCACTTATCATAGGCAGACAAAGACTAAGTCCTGAGTCACTCCTTCCTTGGAGTCTCTTGTTTGGTATGTCATGTTAGTTCTTGGAAATAAAAGGATTCAGGATCTTTCACATGTAAAAGGCAGATTAATTGTATCAGTCATTCTTTGAAAGGAATTCCTTTATCATTAATTATTCCTGAGCAGATTCTTCTGGAATTTCATTTTTCAAAATAAGTTCCAGAAACTTCAGCATTTGGATACTCTTGCCCTTGGCAGACTCCAGTGATAAGGACGTATTTGGCAAAAGGATCAACATTTTCCACCTTGGGTCCTTCACCATTATTACCCTGTGAATGACTTTCCGGACTTCCCTGATCAGCAAGTGACAAAAAATATGTCACATTTCCCATCTAAGATAAGTTGGAAGTCTATACAGAAAGTCCCCAATACTATTTCTAAAGGTGAGTTCCACATAACTCATTATATTATCAGTACTGCAAGTAGTGTCCTGGATTGCACCAGTACTGAGTATCTCTATAGACAGCACGGTATAATGTTTTCTCTTTCTATATAGGATTGTGCAAATCTCACCTAGGCAGTCTATAAATGGTCTCTTCATGAGGGTAGTTACAGTACCAAAATGTATTTCCTTTTTGGAGAACCCCTCCAAAGAGATCCCCTAGGACATCTTGATGGTGGCATAAACTACTGCCAGCATCAGCAACCCCCACTTTCATTTTCTTTGTCTCCTAAACTCTCTTAGGGTAAATAAGGTGAATACATGACAAAGGAAGCTTGTCATGGGCCAGACCACCCTGACAAACTTTGGTCCAACTGCAAAGTCCATTAAACTGACTTCATCCCTTCCAGCCTCCCAGTACTCCTGTCTGTTCCTCTCAGATTGCAGTGGTGTAAAAGCAGTTCTTTGTGTTTTCCCCAGTCTAAAATACCATCATATGTTAAAGAAAAGTTCTGGCCATCACAGTAAGAGGCTTTATTCTTCAGTGGTTTTGGGATTCCCCTGTGGCAGAGATCATTTTCAATGTAGATACTGACAAAATCTCAATCATGTCTGCCTGAGGGGGCAGTACAGGCTGTTTTGTTACTAGAGTGAGTTTTACTCCTTTCTGTTCCTGGTCCCTATGGATTTAGAGAGTGGACTGAAGTGGCTACAGTCTTCATGTCAGACATGCTGGCTATGCCCTTGCAACTCCCACTCTAATATCATCCACCCCATCCAACTACTACCTTTCTTTCCACTCCACTAACTACCTTGATTATAGCAAGCTCAGATGCTCATAAGCCTAGTACTTATTATACAGCAGGAACTTCTCATTGTTACATTTGTTAATGCCTGTTATGTACTTCACAGATAAAGATTCTAGTTGTCTACTGATGTACTATGTTCTTCATCTGTAAATATGTTGTAAGTAATTTCTATGTTAAATTGTTAATCGCTATGTAATCCAATGCAACTACTGTCTGTTTATTTTACTGTGGAGCTTTTCTCCCCAGGCCTCTGCTGAAAATGGACCCACGTCCAGTCGGACACTCCCAGTCAACAAATTTAAATAAATAAATAAATAAAAATGTAATTCATATGAAGTTCTCTATGGGTATCCTGCAAGTCTTCATGGGGAGATTTTGGATGACATCAACAGAGTTTTGCATAGAATATGTCACCAAAGAGGTCACCTATGTTATGGTGATCCTTAAGCCCTTAGTTCAAATTTGTCATTGCTATATTTCTTTTGGCATGATTGTTGTGTCTCTACTTTATCTGATCAAAATTTAGCAGCTCTAAACTAAATGAGTTAGCTGCAATTGCACAAAACTAGCATCCTGAAATCACAGACTGTTAAAAAAAAAACATTAAATGTTATGCTATATAACACACAAACAGACAACAGAAAAGACTGCAGCAAACCAATAATCCTTTAATAATAGGGAAAGGAACAGCTGGTTGATGTTTAACAGTGCAACTCACCTGATGATTTAAGAGTTATGCAATAAACTTATTTTCTATACATTTGATATATTCATCATTTCATGGTATACCTCATTTCCTCAAGGTTGTACTGTTGTGGACTTGGTAAAGTAGTAATAGTGATGTGGCAGCAAAGCTCTCTAGATGAGGAGGAGGCAGCACACGAGGTTGTCGTCAACAAATTTTTTGTAGGGTTCTGCAATTTGGTGTTTCACAAACTTGTGATGTCAACTGTCTGATTCACAAGTTAGTTTTTTGATGTTTGGAAGTCAAATGTTAGGATAAGCCTTCAACAGATATAGATGCCTTTTGCAGCATTGGTATCTGGGGATCATATAAAAGATTTCCTTGCCTTGCTACAGGTTAGCTGCACTTCTTTTTCAAGGTGCTGGCACTTGGTTTTGCATAATGCAACCTGTGTGCATTACCTTTCTGCATGAATGGTTGGTGGAGGTTCTACCCAGACAATTTCATACTTCTCCACATCCTAACGCAAGAAATCTGGGCAAAGCCTAAAATAATGGGGGCAAATGGCCAAAAACAGGGACAAATTTTAAATATTGTTCTTATAAAGTTATAAAGTTGTTAGAATAACAGGATTTGTGTTAACAACATTTTCTGAATGATATGAACTCTGAAACTTAAATGTATGTCATTATAAAGTGACTTTAGTCCTCAGTGATTTAACAGAAAACCACAATTTTTTTGAGGAACAAACCAAAAGGTATGAGGCAAAAATCTGGACATCTGAGAGGTGTGGCTGAAATTACTGGTGGTGGTAGTAACCAGTGGTTTCCACTAACAGCAGCCAAATGAGGTCACATCAACTATGACATATCCTTTGTACTTCTGATGTAATGCATTCTCTTTATATGGGCAGCTCATCCGGGGACAGTACAAAGTAATTTTTTTAGGGGTCTGGTTTAGTTCACTGAGACAAATCCAGGCCTGACTTCTGATGCATCTTTAGGGCTAATGGCAATGATATTGCTCTCAGTTCTGCTGGCTGTATAGAAGTCTTGACATGAGTGTCAGATCTCCCTAGAAAATTTCATTATTACTGATATTAATATATTTGTGTACTAAAGTTGCACTGTATTTCATATACAATGCTACATAACTATACTGTATTCTATGTATTACTCAGTGTGTGTGTATTATGTGTATTGTTATTGCTTTGATTCATGTTGTGACTGCAAAAAGTCCCTGAACCATCTAACCCACCTGGTTACCCAACGTTAAATAAATAGATGGTTCATTGTCAGAGGCTGGAACACTATCAAGCCTTGATTTGGATTCCATCTGCTGTTCCTAATAACAGTAGTTCCCGGCTTACAACCTGGAAATGCAGTCTTCATTCCTGCCCCTTCTACCTAGTTTACATCGAATGGATATCTGGACAGGTGGGGACGTCTGCAAGTTTTTGACTGCTTTGATTTGCAATCAAAAGAGTAACCCGAATAAGTGCTTGTCCATCAGTGATCTCAAGCCAAGGGATGCATTTCTATACCTATAACTGTAACTCTAAAGGGACTCTTCTAGCCACAGCCTCTGTTTATGAGGATTTGCATTTAGGTAATAGAAACGAACTTGAATAAATTGAAGGAGGAATGGTCTACCACATGGATATATTAGTTTAGGCAATGTTGCAAATCACAGAGTCTCCTCCTATTGTATTGGTTTCACCTGGGCAGTGTTCAGATGATCTTTCTAAAGTGGAACAGTCCAAGACTCATCATACCAACCATCCTGCAGAATGTAGTTCTATATAACATCTGCTATCTCTTGGTTTCATTTCTCCAAGTCTATTGGGTTTCTAATACCATAATGGGAATGGACCCCATTCCTACATCAGAGTATGATTAAGACTTCATGAAATTAGTCTTGTTTCAGTCTTTGATGTTCACCAAGAATGTTATTCAAAGCACCCACTATGTGCCCAGAAATGCCTCTTTCTGTAATTCATATGGAGTTACACGTATTGGTAGCATATCTAAGTATGCCTGTAAATTATTTTTTATTGACTCTATTGCTCCTACTACTATTAGAACTGTTTGTATATCCTTCATCTGCATTGCTCTTATTTCTGCCTGCAAATCTTGATATTTTATGACTTTGTGTCTCTCTGTACATAAGACACTGTAATCACTGGGTGTAGACATTTTAATGATCAATGCTACTGTATCTCTTTTTTTCTGCATCTGTTTTTTACTGTTGGTAATGCCCTGTACATTAAGGCAAGGAAAATGTACAATGGATGTATTTACAAATGACTTGGTGGAATGTTTTTTTAAGCATTTCCTTGTTCATAGATTCTTATGTGTATACTAACCTAATGACCAGTGGGACATTTATAGGCTTAACCAAGCACCCCATATGCATCTCACAAGTTTTTTGAGCAGTAGATGTTATTTTAAGGGGTATAATTTAAGCTAGGGTATGACCTATAGGCTGCCTTTGCCCATTAGAGGCATAAGTGATTGACCTGGGAAGAATAGTCAGTTTCCCATCCACTGATCCAGGTTAATCTTGAACAGGGTTAGGGAATAAACTCTGCTTTATATGGATGGGGAGCATGTGCCAGAGGAGGGAAATTCTGTGAGACACATTTTTGTCCTTTCAACATGCCCTGTTTATGTCACAAGCAAAGTTCAAGACAATAGATCAAGTATTTCTGATACTATTGGTTTTGTGGATGTACAAAAGGTCCATCAGAGTGGGATCCAAGAATGCTTTGTATACCAGGCACAGACTGCCTCTCAACAAGAAGTAAATGCCATAAAGAATCAGGCCCAGCACAGAGCCCTGAGGGATTCTGTTAGCGACCGACCCCTTTGTGGAGGTGGTCTCTTCTGGGTCCTTTTTGAGAGCTGTCTGTCTATCCACTACATAATACAGGGGGTAGTGATTAATTCTGTAAGTTTGTTTATAATGCCCAAGAGGGTTATTATATAAAATGCTTTAGTTAGGTCAAGGTAAGCAGTATACACCATTTTGCCATCATCCATTGCCTTGGTGATTTTTTCAAAGACGTCCACCAGGTTCAGTAGGAATAATTTGCCTTTTATGAAACCAAACTGGGTTGCATCCATTATCAGAAGATTTCTTATGTCATTATTAATAATATCCATAATAATTGTTTGCATTACTTTGCATACAAGACTAGTCATATTTATGGGTCTGTAGTTCCAGGGTCCATCGATGGAATGTGGACTGTCCTTGTGCAGAGGGATGACTGCAGCAGTTCTCAATTCACATTTCACAAATACAGAGGTTCAGATAGGTCATTTCTGGCTATTTAGGAGGCATGCTGGGATATTATCAGGGCCTATCAATGAGGTGTTCTTAGCTATAGAGACTGCATTTAGGACCTGTTCCCTAGTGATAGTTGGGGGGGGGGTTATGTCTGATGGTCTTATTTTGGGGGAAGCCAGGGTGGAGGAAGGTAAAATTGGAGTTGAAGTTGTCATACTTGCAGATTTGCTCCATCTTCCAGCTCTTTGTAAGTAGCTCCATTAACAATCAGTTATGTGCACTGTTATGTAGCATCTTTGAGGTTCTGCACATAGCTAAAGAAAGCCTTGTGGTTGTCCTTGGCCTGGACATGCCCCTTAGTTGTTCGTTTAGCCTGATGAGAGAGTTTCTATTCTTCTGGGCATTGCACTTCCTAATTTTAGCTATAATTTTTTCTCTTTTGTTGTGCAATATTTTTATGTTTGGATTCCACCAGGATGGTTTGCTTTTTGATTGTATTCTGGGCTTTCTTCTGGCTGTCTCTATGCATCTATTAACATAATTGTGTAGAGCTTCTACATATATTTCTGCATTCCAGCTGTGTTCTTCAGGTTTGGAGGGGCTTGAAATTTTGTGACGTAGTCACTTGATAATAGGTTTACCTTAGAATAGTTCCTAACTGTTACATGATTTGCTGGGGTCACATTACTAATTTTTATTTTGAAGGAGACAGTTTATGGTCTGACCTTACCAGGGAGGACACTACATGTGGTGGGGAGGCAGAGTACAGCATTCTCCCATGTGTGTGAGTATCAGATCCAATATCTATGCACAAATAGAAACAACAAGGCCAGTGTAAAATAAGGTTCTATATTTATTCTCTCTCTAGCGCCTCGGCCACAGTAAGCCTTTGATCGCCCTGATACTAATGCTGCTGGTGAGAATGTTTTGGGTTTACCATTATGGGAGCGTTTTTTAGCTGAAACAAGGAATAAGCGTGCTTCTAATCCTTTTGCCAATATTGGAAAACGCTCCGTGGATTACCCGGTAGAGATAAAGACATTAATATCTAAACTAAGTAATTTAATGAATAAGGAGATGTTGACTTTTTACAATTACATGAGTCTGCAAAGATACTTAGATCTTGACATCATACCGCGAGGGTTGAGAGCTGTTAAATTTCCTTCTGAGCCATTTATTGGGACTTGTGCAGTTGATAAGGTCTTTCAGCAGAGATGGGAAAAAGCGGCACATCTCTGCTCAAGCGAATGGCTTAATATCCTGATTGAAAGAGATACCATCTCTGCTCACGCGAATGGTTTAATATCCTGATTGAAAGAGATACCATCAAACTGTCTAACATAAAAAAAGATATTAACAGTGTTTGTTCTTACTTAATGTCTGTTTTAGACAGGGCAAAATTTGAGTCCTGTCTTCATGATATTAGAGACAAACTAAACATACAAGAGAAGAGAGTCCTTGAACAGAAAATGTATAAAATACAGAGAGATCTCCATGATTTCGAAAAAGGCGCTGCCTACCTTAGGGGAACCCAATCAGCACTCACGTTCCAAAGCTCATCGTAATGATGTTGGCTGGTTTAAAGATAGAACTGGTAATAATGTTAACCTGCCTGCGAGTCCAGCAGTCCGACAAGATGTGGATAATTTAATGAACCATGATTTCCCACCTTTGCCATCACCGGTGGATGACTTTTATTTCTCTGAACATTTTCGTCCACCTAGGACTATGGTAGGCAACAGAAGAGAAGTTTTTCGGATCAGGAACAGCAAAGGGGAGGGCCCCCACACCAATGGCGTGACAACAAAAGGACAAAATGGTATTAATTTATGTTCTGAATCTAATATTGTAATTAATTTATCTGGATATCAGTTAAATGATAGTATTTATGCTGTATTGAATCATGGATTGAAATTTGTACCCACTGTTTTACCTATGAAATATGAATTTAAAATAGAATTGTTCAGATTTGTGCGCAAATTATATTTATGGTATCATTTTCACTGTTTACCTTCTCTGAATGTTGGTGTGGTAACTGCATTGAATGAAACATATACTACTGATGATGATGTTTCTGATTTGGACTGTAATGAAACCTTTGTATCCTGTGAGAGTGAGTTAAATGCCTATTGTGTTATAGACACTTCGAGAGTAAATACTAAGAGTACTTATATGCCCCCTTTTTCACATGAAGGTATAAAAAGTTTTCATGTGATGATTGAATTTGAAGTTAATTTGTTGATAAATAATTTAGATTTGACACAGGTTAACTATAATTTATCTAAAAGGGAATGGTCTGAACTACTTAATTTTTCTAAACAGAAGGAATTAATTGTGAAACCATCAGACAAAGGAAATAAAATTATAATTATGCATTATACACAATATTATAGAATGTGCTTAGATTTACTGAGTGATGACACAGTATATTGTGTAGTTACAGAAGATTTTGTCAAACAGGCCAAAAATAAGTATACCTGTTTAATACAGAGAGGTTTGAGACTAGGATATTGGTTGGAAGCTGATGTTAAGAACAAATTAAGTGTGGAGGACTCTGGTCCAGCTTATTTCTATTGCTTACCCAAGATTCATAAAGATAGTAAAAATCCCCCGGGCAGACCTATAGTTTCGGCTAGTAGATACTTTCTACATAATTTGGGAGTTGTTTTGCATCAAATATTGTTAAAGGAAGCCCAGAAACTCCCATCTTACATACAAGATTCATTTGATTTTCTTCGTAAAATTAAAAATGTTACTTGGGTGGACAGTATGTATTGGCTGACTCTAGATGTCAAGAGTCTCTATACCAGTATCAAACATGTATTTGGAATTGAAGCAGTACATAAACAAATGGGGGATTTTCCGTTAACACATTATGTTTTAGATTTATTGAAGTTTTGTTTAGAAAATAATTATTTTTATTTTCATAATCAAATTTTTCATCAGATCCAAGGTACAGCAATGGGTGCGCCCTTTGCACCTATGTATGCTAACATTTTTATGGGATTAGTTGAAAAAGAATGTATTTATACTAATTGTTTTGTGAAAAATCATGTTAAATTTTATTTTAGATTTATTGATGATTTGATTTTTTTATGTGAAGGGGGCAAACATTTAGTGAATGAATTTATACAGGATATTCAATTAAATAGGTTCAATATATGTTTTGATGGTATGCAGTGTGGATCAACTGTTTCTTTTTTAGATATCAATTTACAGGGTATTTCAGGACAACATGTTATTACTAGCATACATAGAAAATTTGATTTACCAAATTAATTTTTGATGGGCACCAGTTGTCACCCTAAACACACTCTTGAAGCCTTACCATATGGAGAATTTTTAAGAATTTCTCGGTTATGTAATGATGATAATACATTTATGAATGAAATATTATGTACTAGGAATATGTTTGAAAAAAGACAATATGATAGAAAGTTGATTGATTTGGATATCAATAAGATTTTTAATAATAGGTTTAATAAGGGGCCATTATGTATAAATAACTGTAGGAATGATATTAAGAATCATAAAGAAGTAGATAAGATATTTATGGTTTCTACATATAATATTTGTAGTGAGAATATTAAAAAATGTATCTTACATTTCTGGAACTTTTTAAAAAATTATCTTGAATTAAAGAGTTTAGTTGAAAAAAGTTAATGTTCTCTTATAAGAGGGGTAGAAATGTGAAGGATATGATAGTGCATACCAGATTTCATAAACCTGATGAAAAATTGCACTATCAAATTAAGAGTAGAGAGATGTTATAATGTGGGAAATGTAGTGTTTGCCCTTATATAATTAATTTTTTCCCTTACATAAATAATATTGAGTATAGATCTAATGGCCAGTATAGTTGTAGAACTGAGAGAGTGATATATGCTATTAGATGTGGCTGTAATAAGTTTTATATTGGCCAAATGAAAAGAATGTTTAAGGTGAGACTATTAGAACATCTGAGGGATATTAGGGTAAAAAAATTAGAGAGTCCCTTAGCTCAGCATTTTTATGAATGTCATGATGGTAAATGTGATAGTTTAACAGCAACTATTTTAGAACAGGTTTTTATAGGTGAACTAAATGAGAATTTGATTAAGAATGCACTGTTAAAAAAAGAAACTATTTTTATTTTGAAGTATGAAATTCTAATTCCTAGGGGCTTGAATATAGATTGTTGCTGGAGAAGTGTTATTTGATTTGTCCAAAAGCACTTTAAATTTGTTTGAATTGTATTTTAATTAACTTGAATGATTTAATTGTTTAATTGCTGTTAATAGCTGATGCTATATAAATGCTTTTGTCTGTGTTATGTGTTACTCCTTGAAGGCTTACTGTGGCCGAGGCACTAGAGAGAGAATAAATATAAAACCTTATTTTACACTGGCCTTGTTGTTTCTATTTGTGGTGTAGCAACTTGGTTTCTTATCTTGCTGTTGTTCGTTTTATCCAATATCTATGCACCCCTAGTGAGTGTATAGACCAGGTCCAGTGTGTGTTCATAGGCTCATAAGTATACACTAGGCTAACAACCACCAGGGCCTTTATAAGCTTAGCTGTGGAACCCAACCCAATTGTGTCCCTATGTATCATGGGTATTTGTTAGGAAGGGGTATGTTAGTTAGGAAGTTTCTAGAGGTTATGTGTGGGGAGGCATGTTAGTTTGGTCATTACTATCTGCCTCTATCAGAAACATGGGGTGAATTTCCAATTTCCCTTCCACTGGTCAAAGTTACTCTTAAATAGGGTTGGGGATGGGCTCTGCTTCACATGGATGGAGAGCCTATTTCAGAGCATGGGGATCCTCTGAGACACATGTCTGGCTTAACAACATGTCTCATTTATTTCACAAGCAAAATTTAAATCCTTGGATCTAGTGGTTCTGATATTGTTCATTTTATGGATGTGCAAAAGGTCCATCGGAACTGGAGCTGAGAAAGTCTTGTATGCCAGGTATTGATCTCCTCTCAGTAACCTGTAGAAGATTGAGTATAGAGATAGTGCTTTAAGGCAATCCATATATGACAATGTGTTTGTACCCTGGATTTTCCTGGTAAGGCGTCTGTATTGGTGTTCCAATTAATGCATATTTCTGGTCAGGTTCATGCTGAATTTGGTATTATACTGAATGATGGGTCTGATAAGGGCTGAATAAAGTGGTACTATGACTTTGTAGGATCTGGACAAGGTAGTAAGAAAACCATTCTATGTCGCCCATCTTATATGTAAGTGGACATACCCTTACATATAAGATGGGCAACATAGAATGGTTTTCTTACTACCTTGGCCATATGTTGGTCAAAGGCCAGATTAATGTCTACCTATTTTCCCAGATTCCTGACTACTAGGTCAACTCTTAGGGGTGTCTTATCGATGGAGTAATTAGCCTAGGTGACAGTTTTCCCAAAAGGCACTAAAAGGCATTTCTTGGCATTGAACTTTTATCTGTGACTTTGGCACCAGTCATTTGTATATGTTAGACAGTTTTGCAAGATGTTTTTGTCATGAGGGGAATCTATGATAGCTCCCAGTTTGCAGTTGTCATATGTCAGGCATCATGGAATATTATCCGGGCCATGGAGCATATAGGGTGATCTATAGCTTGTAAGAATATGATATGGGACTCTCCATACGACAATGTGGGCATGCAGAAGCTCAAGCGCATCATCCTGTTTAATGAACTTTGAGGTATGTTTGTTTTTGATGTAGATCAAGACACATCCATCTTCAGTCCCTGCTTGTGCACTAGCTGGTCTAATTGTGCGGAAGTTATTGTATCTGTGCGCTGTTAAGGTGCTGCCTGTATCTTTAAACCATATCTTGGTAACCACACAGATGTCTACATTCTCCAAGGTGAAGGGAGCTTGGAGGGAGTGGAATCAGTTGTTTAGACTCCTGGCATTGAACAATAATACATTCAGATTCCTTTGGGTTGATTTTGCTAATTTGGTTTGTCAGTTTGGCATTGCCTAAGAAGGCACTATGTGGAGCACAATGTTTTATACAATATTCAAAACTTAGGGAAAACAAGTGCAGACCATTCTTGGCAAGGAAAAATGGTCTGTTGATCATACCCTTCCATGCTGACAAATAATGTACTCCCTTTGAGTGACACCAGAAGCCAAGATAATCATTAAAGTCAATCATCTTCTGTTCGTATAGTGACATCATTCTTGGTAAAGGTGGAATGCTGCTCGATGCCAGGCTCTTGCCAACCTAAGACACATGCTCCAAGAGTTCCATAACATTTCTCTTCATACAGTCAAGGGAGACACATCTCAAGTTATTTATACACATATAAGCTATAACATAGGCATACTGATAGTGTAATTCAATGACCTGAGTGTGTGACTTGGCCCCTGATTAGCAACTGACTGCAATTTTCTCCTTATTCAACCAAGTGAGTGGGGCATCTGTATGTCTCACAATGGAGTCTCCTTTGATTAGAATATTGGGATATGTGTTGGCTTTACATTATGGGATTTGTAGGTGAAGCTCCACTGAGTATGGCTGTAGGTATGGAGTTGCATATTGTTTCAGTAGAGTGCTTTTGGGTTTGCTAAGGATAATTGATGCAGGTTGGGTGTCTAGGAGATCTTTGGGGTTTGGAAGATTGTTTTTTAGTGCATCACCACATGTTGCTCTATGTGTAAGGTGCATGCTATTTATGGTGGACGTAGTGTGTGTGTGTATGTATGTGTGTGCGTGCGTGTTACTGACAACCTGATTGTTATTTTAAGTGCTTGTATACAAGAGTCTTGCTTTCCGTTACATTATGTACTTACATCTCTCACATACTGTATTAGTTTCTCTAAGGATTAGTTGGCTGTTGGTGAATATAAGACAACTGCTACATTGTCTCAGGATGCCCATATCCACCATACTGATGATGAAGAAACTAGGAGAGTGCATATCCATGATGTCACATTCTTCTAGTTAAATTACATGGCTGTGGTAGAAGAGGGGTTAGTAACAGGCTAGCTGGGGCAGTTGTCAGGCTAGAAGCAAAAACTAGGCTGTGCAGGAGTAGATTGGAGGGCAGTGCTTCTCAGCACAGAAACTAGTTTCTCTTTGTACATCTGAGTTACTGGGTACAATTTCAAAGGTAATTTTATAGTGCCTGCATCTATACAAGCAATGTTAAATACCAATAGCCATATGGCCAATAAAATGATCCCTTTTTAATCCTTCCTGTGTAGACAGATCAGGCTACCCCCTATTGCCTCTAGATGAGTAATCCTAAGAGTTCTTAAGGCAAAAACACACAAAGGTTAGCTAAAAGTAAAAAGCTAACAGAAACCAATTCAACAACTAGCTTGGCCACAGCATCAGAAGCCTCATAGGGTAACTCTAAGCAGCAATGGAATCATCTGCGATATCCTCTCCACACCGGACTGGCATCTGAAGGATTCCCCCTCACCCTCTAACCTAGAAGAGAGCATTACCAGCAACTACAGGACCCACGACCAAAGAGCTTTCCAGGCTCCACAAGACACAACCCGAAGCACCACACTGAACAAACAGCTTCACCCTGTAGTATTCTGAGGACAGTAATAGTGTTTATGGAAAAATTCAGTAATAAATTACTAAAAGAGGTCAAGATCCATCAGCAGTTCATAATTTTCCCACAACTGCAAATGAAACTACAAGACTAAGTCCCAGACTGAGTTCAGAATATTAACAACTAGCTTTTTCAAGTAATTCTACTTATGGAGATAGAAGTGCATGCAATGTATAAATGACACTCAGATCTTTCAGTAATTCACAATTCTCCCAAAACTGTAAATTAAGCTACACAAGTAAGGTCCCAGAACAAACTAAAATACTAACAGACAATTTTTTGGGCTAATACACAAACAAATGCAGAAAAGTCCAAACAAAATCATAACAGTACCACTACAAAGGTCCACTATAAGTGCAACTGAAAATATTTAAGCAGAATTGAAATAAAAGCTTTTTTTCTTCCATTTTGATGAAAACCTCGTTTTTCACAGTTTGGGGCTTTCCATGCTTCTCAGATTCTTGAATAAAAGACCCCTACAGCATCACCTGCTCGCAAAAGCACACAAAGAAAGTAGATTTGCTTCACATTTCTACATGATGGTAAAGTGAAGACTGATTCTAGGCTGTTCAAACATCAGCCTTTCCAAAGATATTTCCACTTAAGGAGTGGTGGTAACCACATCCTGTTGAAACAATGGCTGCTGCAGTATTTCTTTATCAACTATCAGCTCACTCTAGATAAATCTCAGAGGTCTTCAAAAGTGAAAGTTAGCATCATGGTTAGCTTCTTATAAGTCTAAATGGAGAAGTTTCTGCATCTGGGCAGACTGACACTCCTTTCTTCTTTAGTTTGTACTTCTCAAAATTTGCTAGGAACGGGAGAATGCCATATTGCTGAAAGGAAATTGACCAAGATGAGACTGACTGACTCTTCCATTAAATCCTATTGTCACCATCCCCAAGGAGATATAACATACCCTGACTTATCTTGATATCAAAGTTGGTTACAATCATTTGGGTGGGGCAGGGTAATCTCACTTTATATTTTGAGGTTTGTGTCCCCTACTAAACCTGTTTTTAGTGACCAGAGGATTAGGATCAAAGAATTTGATTAATTACTCTTCAGCTGATGTTCACTTTGTCATCTGTGCTTGATTCATCTTGTCTGTCTCAGGCATCTTGTCTCTCTGATCTATGCCTTTTCTCCATGATAAAGATACTCATGTCCAGCATATCACTGTATTGAGTTCTAGACAAAGGTAGAACTGCAGCCCATTGTATATTGATTTACAAGTTAATGAAGGGGATGGGGATACTTCTTCTCCAATTTCCACTGAAAAGTATGTCTCCTGCTTTGGATCTGAACATCAACGTGGTGCTTTGATGTCCTTGGGTTTGCATCCCAGAAGGCATTTTTTTCTCTGAAATGCAGCTCCTCTGCTTGGTGGATTTCTTAACTTCAAGGTCTAACGTAAAGAGCTTCATTTATTTCATCTTCTTGAAGGACCTAGTTTGTCTTACAATGACTTTCTACTTTCCACATTATGTGAGTTCTGAAATGTCAATCAGCCAGTCTATTACTATCACTATATTCTGCCAGGAGTGGAAAAAAGGGAATGCATCCTCCATGCAGTAGATGTTCACCACTATTTGGTGATATGCACTCTGTTAGGTCCACAAACTACGGAAAACAGGGATAATGATTTTTTTCATTCCTCTGGCAATGAAGGTTTTTCTGTTACTAATGAAATCCCTTACATATAGATCATCACTGTATTATATCACCTGAAAGTTAACTGGATAACACAGTGGCAGAACACCCAATGGGGTAAGAGTAAGGAGTGTCTGCATCTAATGGCATGCTTTGGGGATGATTTCATAGCAGAAATTTGTACAGTGGCTGCCTGATCACAATTGTGCACATTTCTCAAGCAGCTAAAGCTTGGATATCCATTCTTAGACCAGATAAGCTTACCAAGTATGTCCCAAAGTCCTCATGCTTATCTTCTTTGGACTTCTTCTATTTCCTTTAAGGTTATTATCGGGGCACTGGCTGGAATTCTTCACAAGCACTTCAGTCATTGCAGAGGGCTACTCAAACTATCATATAACAGATAATGTGATTTTTCAGAAACCTTCTATGATGTAGGCACACTGTACTCTCTCTCTCTGTGCTGCTGTCTTGAACTGGAAGGCACAGCATCTTTTACAACTGTGACAATAGAATGTTTGTAATTTGGTTTATCTGTAGGTGCTACTATTTTGCATTTTTTTCTCTTCAAGTAAAAGTGTTAAGTAATTTTATGTCATCTTCCTTAACAAATGCTACAGTACAGTATAGGATACTTTGTTAGACTTTTTCACTTGCAGTAAAGAATAAATCAAATTTCTAAATCCAAAGCTCAGTGGGATTCACTAAACTCTGTGTAGGCTTCGTGCAAAGCCTACATGGAGTTTGCATGTGTGCACGGGGATGTGTGGTGAGCAGCAATGCTCATTTCATATTCATGCCACGCACCACATTTAAATGAAAATAAGTGAGGTTTCATGGCTGACAACAGTGTTACCTGCCAGGAAACCATGCAAGCGAATACAGATAGCTCTCTATTTAAATCAGATCACTGAAGGTCTGTAGTTTTGCATGGAATACCACAACAATCATTAGGGCTTCACAGCTAGCTCTCAGTCTCTTAGTGAAAGACATATGGACAAATGCCACCATAATGGGGGGACAGTGACTCAGAAATAGGGACATGTTTGACATATTTGCCCTACAGAAATGTGTCAGAATAACCAGAGATTTGTGTTAAGATACATGTTCTGGAGGATTTGAAGTCTGAAACTCAGGTGTATGTAATTATTGAGCCACATCAGTCCTAAAATTATCCCATTGATATAGCAGAAAATCACAAATCTGATAAAGAACACACCTGGACATTCTGTGAAAATCTGGACAGTTGAGAGGTGTGAATGTTAAGTACATGGTCCAAACACAGTAAAGGACAGTGTATCTACAGTGCAGAGTATTGTGATATCCCATTCCAGGCATTCTGTACTGAAGTTATGTAAGTGATCTGAAAGGGTACATAAACTGCCATGTAAAATAAACACTCAGGGGAAGTGTGTTTATTGAATAGGAACACACAGATGAATTATAGGAATGAACAAAGAGAAAAAGGACAGGTGAAACAAGCTAATGTACAGCAGATGAGGGCATGTCAATAGAAGACGGTTGTAGCAGCAGCACCAATCACATATCAATAGGGTACAGTAGGGACTGCACAGTGAAAATATGTATTATGTGACTGTCACACAATGTGACATAACATTGGGGAGGATGTCTGTGTGAGATTATCATCCTTACATGAATAATGCAGAGGACATCAATCAGGGGTCTGACATACAACTGGGGTAGGGTGCATATTGTGAAGCTGTGCAAACTGATTTGCCTGCATATGAATGTAATCTCAGCAGAGGTCTCCAGCAAGTGGGACTCAGGTAAGGACTCATGGACAACATTAAAAGAAGCAACCACAATCATGGATAATATCAGAATAATACCACCAGTAATCTCATGCCTCTGACATAACATATGTGATTTAGAGTGATCAGAGATGATTCTGGACAGACACACTTGTACAACTGTTATGATACATCCACACTCTATGAAGGTAATCGCGCACACTGTCCTGGCACTGCTGGGGGTGTTAGGAGGGACACTGCTATACCTGTATGCGACATTATGATCAATATAGGCTAGTTGACTGGTATGCATGGCATATATATATATATATATATATATATATATATATATATATATATATATATATATATATATATATATGGATTCCATACACTAGATCCGAAATAGTGTATGGAATGCACATAGCAGCGAAAGTGCACTTAATCGAAAGTGCACTTATACGAAGTTCAGTACAGTGAACGGGCGTTGTACTGAACTTCTGTGCAGTACTCACGGACCTTAGGGTTAAGGCACGGGTCATGGTAAGGGGATAGCCCATAGGGCTATCCCCTTACCATGACCCGTGCCCTAACCCTAAGGTCGTGATATTGCAGCGCAGTGAAGGACATAGCAATGTCCTCCACTATGGTGTGATAGTCACGAACCTTAGGGTTAGGGCATGGGTTAGGGTAAGGGGATAGCTTTACTAACTATCCCTTAACCTAACCCATGCCTAACCCTAAGGTCGTGATATCACACCATAGTGGAGGACATAACTGTTTTTGATGTTCTCCACTGTGCTGCGGTACTTTCGGTGAAGTGCACTTTCGCGGAAGTTCACTTTCGTTAAAGTGAACTTTCGTGCAAGTGAGGCTTCCTATTACAAGTTCAAAGTTCTGAACTTTCGTTCTTGTAATAGGAATCCATATATATATATATATATATATATATATATATATATATATATATATATATATATATATATATATATATATAAAACATAATCCACACTGCCATGAATGTTATCCATGCCATTAATGTTGTCATACACCTATGTATGTACTGTGTGCATCACCAGAACAGGTAGCACACGTGCATCTGGGGGGTTCTGCAGCTTCAGACAGTAATGTTTATGCCACAAAATGAATAGGTATGGTCACACTTCAGTAACACTTTAGTGGAAGATGTGTAAAGAGGTACATGAAGAAAGGTGCATTGTATTCAGTTATTGGTGTGATGAAGGCTGGGATCTATGGAGGTATTATAGCCTCAGATGTGGAAGCTTTCACATACTCAGTACTTGTAGTAAGTAGATAAGGAACGCCACCATCCAAAGGTTTCCACCGGAAGAATAAAGAAGTCCAGTGAAGAATAAACCAGGTAGAAACCACCACGATATATTGGTAAAATCAATTTATTGCAGATCAAAAATAACAAGCGCTTTCACGTGTATCAAAAACACGCTTCATCAGGTTTAACCTAAAGCATTCAATGAAGCACTTTTATACATATTACCTAATAACATCAATTAATAATTAGCAATCAAGGTAAATGATCTATCAAGACAATTGGGCAAATTAAAACAGTGAATGTGAAAATACATCAACCCTTACAGAACAGAAAAATGAAATAAAAAAACATGAAAATCATGAAAGACCGAAAAATAATTTATATGCTAATGAAATAAAAATAATAAAGTGATAGGACAAAAATAATCACCTTATGTTTAAACCACATGACATAGAAACAGAACTGGCTTCAAATGTGCTAATACAAAAACAACTTATTAAAACACATTATTAAAACCTAACAAAACCAATAAAACCTAATACAACAAAACCCCTTATGAAACTCTTATAAGAATATTATATGAAATTACTAAAACTATTAGAACTATTAGGCTAAAACTGATTGTTAATCACGTGCCATTGAAACAGGCTTGATACTGATGGACTGGTTCAAGCCCGGCTCAAGATGGGCTCTTAGCCTAAAAATCCATCTTAGCTCAACCGTCTCTAAATAATTCACTTTATCTCCCCCTCTACTATTTATACCTACTATTTGTAAAACCCTAAAAGTAAAGCTGTGGTCAGAGTATACAGCTACATGTTTGGCCAAGGCACTATGTAAATTCATCTTTCTAATGTCATATATATGATTATACATTCTGTCTCTTAGCCCCCGAGACGTCATACCTACATAAAATGCTGTGCATGCTCTACATGTTGCAAAATATATAAGGCAGGTACTATCACATGTCGCATAAAAACATGGTCTGAAAGTATAACCAGCATGAGGGTGATCAAACCAACTCTCACCATTAATGTATTTACACATATTACATTTGTCGCATGGAAAAGTACCATGCCTTGATATTTGCCTATCCATATTTCTGATAAAAGAATTAGTTCTGTCAACACATAGTAATCTCTTCAAATTTTTAGTTTCTATATCTGAAGCAAGGTGTAGTTCCTAACAACTGAGAGCACTTTTTATCTGTGAGTAATATATTCCAGTTCTTTCTTATGATATCAGTGATATATTTTATATCACTGGTATATCTTGTAGTAAAAAGTACCTTATTAGATCTGTGTTGGACCCTATAATTAGGCCTGGTACCAAGTTGCTCTAAAGAATCGGGGCGTTCTATATCACTGGCCATGATGGCCAAAACTGTGTATCCCAAACTACTCAGTAGAGATGTTGTATAGCGTCTATCATAAAACAATTCTCCCATATTATTTAACTGTATCTTTCTGTCATGGGCATTTCTACATAATCTAGAGATTCTTTTAAATTGACTCTTAACAATGTTCGGAAACACCGAACGTGGATGCATGCTATTAAAATGTAATAATGCATTCCTCCAGCAAGGTTTCCTATAGAGATTAGTAGAAAAGGAACGTCCTGAGTCATTAGAAATTGTTATATCAAGAAAATGTAATTAATCTTGAGACACTTCTAAGGTGAACCTTAAAAAATCAGTAGTAGATTCTAAATAACCAACCATATCATACAACAAGTCCTGACTTCCATCCCATATAATCAGGACGTTGTCTACAAAACGTCTATAAAGTAGAACATGTTGGAAAAAAGCACTGTTAAACAAGTATGTCCGTTCCCAATAATACATAACGAGATTAGCATATGAATTTGCGCATGGGGCGCCCATAGCCACACCCCATACTTGTGCATATACATCATCATGATACATAAACACATTATTATTCAAAACAATGTCAAGGAGGGTGCAAATAACCAATTGTGTATTATTGTCAAAAGCACCCAAGTTATGTAGACTCTCCCTTATAGCCTCTATTCCATAATCATTTGGAATAATGGTGAATAAATTCTTAACATCAAGGGAGGCTAAAATAACAGAAGAAGATGGATTATTATTATTCATAATAAGCTTTACTAACTATCCCCTTAACCTAACCCATGCCCTAACCCTAAGGTCCGTGAGTATCACACCATAGTGGAGGACATAGCTTGTTTTTTGATGTTCTCCACTGTGCTGCGGTACTTTCAGTGAAGTGCACTTTCGCGGAAGTTCACTTTCGTTAAAGTGAACTTTCGTGTAAGTGAGGCTTCCTATTACAAGTTCAAAGTTCTGAACTTTCGTTCTTGTAATAGGAATCCATATATATATATATATATATATATATATATATATATATATATATATATATATATATATATATATATATATATATTTATGTAAAACATAATCCACACTGCCATGAATGTTATCCATGCCATTAATGTTGTCATACACCTATGTATGTACTGTGTGCATCACCAGAACAGGTAGCACACGTGCATCTGGGGGGTTCTGCAGCTTCAGACAGTAATGTTTATGCCACAAAAAGAATAGGTATGGTCACACTTCAGTAACACTTTAGTGGAAGATGTGTAAAGAGGTACATGAAGAAAGGTGCATTGTACTCAGTTATTGGTGTGATGAAGGCTGGGACCTATGGAGGTATTATAGCCTCAGATGTGGAAGCCTTCACATACTCAGTACTTGTGTTACATACAAGGATGTAGTCAACACTGTGACTACATGCTGGTGGACATTCCAG